>NW_010538717.1:0-1020 GCF_000687285.1 Phaethon lepturus
CAGAGCCGCGGGGTTGTGCTTTCCGCGTGCTTCAGGAAGGGCCGGGCAGCTCGGAAGCCGCATTTCCAAGTGCTCAGGAACTCAAGCAGCTATTAGATGTATGTTTAGCTCTGTCTCCATAAGTAGTCTGACATTTTATTCGGGAAATCTCTTTAGGCTTGAGCAGATGAGACCAAATACACATACGTGAGTGCACGGAAATACGGAAGCAGTTGTGTTTAAAGGCACAAGAGGATCCGTGCGTGTGTGCGAGCACGCGCTGCGTGAGTGTCAGGCTGTAAGTGCATATATAACAGAGATTTATCAAGTATGGCTGTTTAGCAGAAAGGAGAAGAAAAACGAGAGATACACTTAAGAGTGGATGCGGATCAATAATTTTCTGAAAAATAATTCTGTAGAAGAAGTGTGTGGGTCTATGTATCTGACGATAAATGGGAATTTTCAGCTGAGAAAGTATAGTCTATTTTTTGTTTCAGCAGGTATCCATTTCCTGCTCCTTTTTACTTTATGCTATTTGTAGTCTCTTGTACCTGGGAGACTATCATTCAAAACTTTTTTTTTTCCTAATGGGAACACTTTAATTCTTAAAATAACCCTTTTAGCTCTTCTGCTAGGAAATGCTCAACTGCTCATCCTTTCACCGCTCCCCTCTCCTGCGACTCCAGATCTGGGCAGCTCAGAGAGCTCCCGGGGCCGGGCGAGGGACGTGCGGCCGGACCCAGGCTGTGCTCAGCGGTGCGCGTCCTTCGCTGGGCTCTGGGGGGGCCATTACCGCCGAGAAGCGTTTCTCTTGCTTACTCAGTGAATTGGCGTGTTAAGGACGCGTCCGGCCCTGGCTGGCCCTGGCTAGGGAAGGGACACTGGTTCGGAGACTGTTCCTTAGCCCTCCGCTGGAGAAGGGTGTTGCTGAGCACCGGGTTCAGCTTCGGGCAGTTGTTGGAAACCGCAGCCACCAGGAGCTTCTCCATGAGCGTTTTCCTCGGAGGGCAGTGCTTCCTAGCGGCAAATCTGCCGAGGCAC
>NW_010538718.1:0-34175 GCF_000687285.1 Phaethon lepturus
AGGTCTATGTCTTTCCTGTGCTGAGGGCTCCAGAGCTGGATGCAGCACTGCAGGGGGGTCGCCCCAGAGTGGAGTAGAGGGGCAGAATCCCCTCCCTCGCCCTGCTGGCCACGCTGCTTTGGGTGCAGCCCAGGACACAGTTGGCCTCCTGGGCCAAGAGTGCACATTGCTGGCTCATGTCCATCTTTTCATCCACCAGTACCCCCAAGTCCTTCTAGGCAGGGCTGCTCTCAATCCCTTCACCCCCCAGCCTGTATTGATACTGGGAGTTGTTCCGACCCAGGTGCAGGATACTGCACTTGGCCTTGTTGAACCATGAGGTTCATACGAGTCCAGTTCTCAAGCTTGTCCAGGTCCCTCTGGATGGCATCCCATCCCTCAGGCGTGTCAACCACACCACTCAGCTTGGTGTCATCTACAAACTTGCTGAGGATACACTTGGTCCCACTATGTCATTGATGAGGATACTAAAGAGTACTGGTCCCAGTACGGACCCCTGAGGGACACCACTCATCAGCAATCTCTATCTGGACATTGAGCATTGAGTTGGTGACCACTACTCTCTGGATGCGACCGTCCAACCATTTCCTCATCTGTTGAACGGTTCACCCATCAAATCCATATCTCTCCAACATAGAGAGAAGGATGTTGTGGGGAACTGTGTTGAAGGCCTTACAGAAGTCCCCATAGATGACGTTGGGTTGTAGCTAAAACATGGGTGTGTTATCAACACTGTTTTGATCACAAACCCACAACATAGCACCATATGAGCTATTATTAAAGAAAGTTAACTCTAGCCTAACCAAAACAAGTACAGTACTTCTGAAAAACTTTCTGCATGCATTTTACTTTCCCTAAACTTCCTGCTCCTTGGGGATTCTGTGGGCAAGTCAAGCTTTCACGGCTCTTAAACAGGACAGAAACAATCCTGCTCCCAGGTCACTGACATGAGTAGAGCACAGATTTGGAAAGCTGCTTTGGAGAGTCCCTCTGCAGTATAGAAAATCTATACTTAGGATAGTCCTAAAGAATGAGGATTGTTGCTTAGTTACTTTAAATCGTGTGGGGAGTTGGAGCGAGAGACGCACACACAAATGGAGGTGCCGCTGCTAAGGTTCAGGGCAAAACGGATTGAAGAGGGAAATATGAGACGGTGCTAAAAATCACTGAGAAGAAAGAAGAAAGAGAGAAGAGGCTGGTTAATGATTGTAGTTTCCGGGGCCACCTGCCCTCAGCAGGGAGGTAGGATGAGGGAAATCCCCCATCAACAGAGGCCTTGCAGAGAGGAGATGCCTCTGTTTCTGTTATCCATGGGAAAATTGGGTTTTCACAACCGATCACAGGCTAGAGGGAAGTTCAGTCCAAGACACATTAGAAGAGGATCCATGAGAAGTTATTTTCCTTTGTGGTTTGTGGGATAGAGTGCTGTGAGCCCCTGAGGGAAGAGAAACCAAACCAGGGTCTTCTCAGGTACCTGTGCAAGGCGGCTTCCAGCTCAGAGTTCTTCTCTCGAGAGGTTGGTGATGCACCGAGGAGTCTGTCTACGCCAGGTAAAGGGACAGAAGCTGGGAAAAACAGACTGAGCAGATGGGATCAGGGCTTTCCGTCTACAAATGCTGATTGTGGGCACAGGAATCTTTGAGACTTTCTGCCAGGTCTGGGTCTCTACACAAGAAAGCATGTAGAACTCTTTATTTACACATTAGCTTTAAATTTCAAAGAAATGCAGGCATTTTTCTGGGATTTGTGCTACACTATCAGGAACTTTAGCTGTGATTTCCCTCAAAATGAGTGAGACATTTACAGGACTCACAGGACCCCTGCTTACAGCTGAGCACTGGTGGCTCTGTGCATGATCCCAATGCTACTGCTGCTGGAAGATGCTGTGGCAGGGACAGTCTTTCCTGGCCTCTTGAAGAGCAGCTTATTTTCCAGGTCCTGAGAAATCCGAATTTAATCCATAGCTGCACAAGGACCTTCCCCATACACACATATGTACGCACACCCCTTCCACTGCTATGGTGTCCCTTAAGTCTGCTCAGCCATGTTTAGTACATCAGTGCTGGCAGGCGGGGAAATACTGTAACCTTAAAAACAAGGATGCAGGGACACACACAGCCTTGCTGCAACCTGTCCACAGTCACAAGTGTCGCCATTGAAGTCTTGAACTTATAAGGTCCTTGCGCCATTCCTCCCTTTGGGCTATGCTGCCGGCTGATGCAGGATTCCTCTGGGGTTTCCTGGTGGGTTCATTACACCCTTTTACATCCTTCTGGATCCTCCGTCACAGAGAGAGGGGTGACACGTCGCTGGGTGTGGGAGAAGGGCAGCAGTGAAAGCGTTAAGGCTGGGCGGGCAGAGCTGGAAGCAGCTCTGTGCTGGAATTCGGAGGAGTGGAGTTGCTGCCTTGGCACCAGCCCAGCTGGCAGAGAGGCCCGCACCCAGCCCAGTCGGGGGAGAGCTAATGTGGAGCACGTCCTGCCGGCTGCTGTGCCAAGGCTGACTGGGAGCTGCAGCAAGTGTGCTGGAGACCCTGGAGCTCGTGTGGTTAAACAGCGGGCACTTGCTTTGACTGCCTTCGCCCAGGTCTGCTGCGAGCTGTCAGCACACTGCTCCCTCTCCCTGGGCTTGGCTGCCTTGAGAGCGTTTCCCTCTGCTTGCAAAGCAAGCAAAAGTTAATAGTTTTAGATAGTTACTATGGGGATGTGTTGAAGTGGAGCTCACATCCACTCCTGGACTCGCCATCTGTTGCACGTGTTAGCTACACAGCCCACCTGTATTGCCGAAGAGACTGGAGCGTGCCAGCAGGGCCTGGCCTGCCCTCGTGTGGGTGCTGTGCCAGGAGGGATAACCCCAGGAGGTGACGGAGAGGCACAGAATGGTGACCCTGGATGGAAAGTTTGTGAAGTTCTTCATCTCTCGCCACCGTTGCTGTCATGTGATTTATTGGTTAGCTGCTTGGTGTCTTCAAATGAAGATGATGATCAGATACTAGATTTTCTGCCCATGGGTGAAGGTAATGTCTATTTTATGACTTTATTTTTGATGTTGCTTGGTTTCTCTTCATCCTACAGGGCAAGAAACATAGCGGTGGGTGGAGGTGCTTCATCAGTAGTATCTGTCAGGGTAACACTCAGGTGAGCTACGCTTTACTGCTTTGAGGAGGTGGAAGAATGTTAATTACTGTCACTTCAGGACTGAGCTGGGATTTTGGAGCTCATACATCAAGCTCGGTGACATTTGGTTGTGTTAGGGTGGCTGGATTTGGGACCACACAGGTAGAGCTTATGTACCAACAGTGTGAGAAAGTTACACAAAGAAGTTCAGCATTTTCTTTTTTACCCGCAAGTCTAATGCACGTGTGGTGTTGCTGCCTTTGAGAAAGCTATTGGAAGAGCCCAAGAAAAACTCCTGAGCTGTTTGGAGCACAGAGCCAGGGCGCTTAGCAGTAATCCTGGCTTGGCTCAGATGCATGTCCTGGAATACGCGTTGGCTTTGGAGGTCTGGGGGCTTGGACAAGAGCAGCACTGCAGGAGGGTGTGCTGCTCCCACCACTTTCTTTGGATGCTGACGGTGCCTGTGGTTTAGCAAGGGCAAATCTGTGGCTCAGTGGGAACGGTGAGTCTGGCGTGTCAGAGACCTGATGTTACTGTATGATGTCTTGGGGCTGCAAGAGCCTCTGAGAAGAGGAGCTGACCTGAGAAAGGCGGAGTTTCCACTATGCCCCAGCCTGTCCTTAATAGCAATGTCGTGGCCTTCCTCCCAACTTGAACTTTTCCTCATGTGTTTTATTCTAAAATATTTCATAACCCAGGGAGCCTGGGTTGTATTGAGGATGTTTCCTTCCCTTTTCCATCCTGTTTCCTGGCCGAAAACAGAGTTTCAGAATCTCAGGACATTACTGAGTCTTTGCAGGTCATTCCTACAGGAGCTTTGCTGTTGAAACCTTGCTCTCTTTGGGTGGATACCGCTGGGGTCACCGCTCCATTTCTGCAAGATCTCTGACCAGTAACAGCTTCTGCTGATGGGACATAGCGCAAGGCTGTGCATGAAGCTTGTTTAGGCTGAAGGTCTGAGTGCTTTCAGGATGAAACTGGACAAACTCAGGGAATAGCAGTGGTGCAGGGCTTACGGCTTTTATTTCTGAGGGTCTACAAGTGTCTGACTCAGGATGTCCTAAGCTCCTGGTTATGAGCAGGGCTGGTGTCTCTGTGTTGCCATCCTCTGCTGCCAGGTTTGGAAGCAGAGTTAAGTAAGTCTGAAGTATGCCCAGTGTAACAGTTTGTATATCTTTAGGAGAGCCACAGGGAGAGCGCAGGTTCCCATCTAGATGAAGTGTTCTAAACATGCAGTACTAAGAAGCTGTGCGTCGAGGATTTAGGGCTCCGTGCCTAATTTCTGCTAGGCACAGTACGCATGTGCCAGCTGTAGGTGACAGGAGCTTGTCCCTTGTAGGGGTGCCACTTCTGATGCGGGCAAGTGTCAGAGGAACCAGAATCATTGACCAGATTCTTCTCACAAAGGTCTGTAAATGCTGCACACTGTTAACAGGGTGGTTATGACTAGAGCAGCATATGCACTTAGGGGAGAAATGGGCCCATTTTGGTGGGATTTTTCACAGTGACTCCATGGAAGCAAGAACATTACATCATCTTCTAGTGACCTACTGGGTAGTTTCTTCTTTTTTTTTTTTTTTTTGTTTCCTCCCTGTTTTTTAGAGAGGGGAAGTAAATGCTGTTGAGCTCAGCTCTGACCCTGGCTTTGGCAAACAAGCATATGTTGCCATGGCATGCAATTTCATGGAATCTAGGAACTTTATACTGAATATACAGCCCCACTTGTTAGAAAGATTGGACCTTTTGTGGCTTGTCACAGGTCTCCTCTTCATCTTTGGTATTTTTGTAACTTCTGAACAGCTTTAAAAAAGAATAAAAGGTGGAATAAACTGCACCCACCTAGCATTCTCCTTGTTCTTTGTGCACTGATATATTGAAGGTGTTCTGCTAATATTTAACCAGGAAGCCAAAGCTAAAAAAAGAGCCTCAGAGAAGATCAGAACAAGCAGAAACCCCAGGAACAGTCCTGAATAGCCTGAATATGGCAAGAGTACAGAATCATTTTGATTCTCAATGTGGGGCTTTGGAAGCCCACTGATAATTAATTCCCAGGGGGAGAAGATGTGATCAGTCAGTAGATTGACTGTTGTGGCCTCTCATGCCACATATTTTAACTGAATGTATGTCCTTGAGCTAGCTGTATATAAATAGCCATATAGCCATGCCATTGCAAACTTCCCGCGGGCTGTGTATCTGTGAAGAAACTAGTGACCTCTCTCCTGCTGCAGGTGTGGTTCGGGTGGACTTGGACGCGCTTGCACAAGCCGAAGTCTTACCCAGTCTGCAGGTTGGTTCCTTCCTAAGACCATAGCTCTGGGATTTTCTTGAGGACTGCCATGTGGACCAGATGTGACAGTCATCCCCGAGCTTCTGGCAGCCCTCTATGGCTACATGCTCTGGCCTTTCCTGAAGCAGTAAGCCTGGAAAAGCTGCAGTGCAATGGTTTTCCTGAGGTGTAGAAATGAGTTTGTTTATGTTGTTGGTGTCTGTGTGAGGACCAAAGGTGCCAGTTCTGCTCATGAACAGCTGGGCTCTTGCAGCTGCTGCTGGAATACTCAACATGTGCCCATGGGCACTGTCTGCAGCAGATGATCTCAGCCTGGCTTTGGGGTAATTAACTCAATTATGCTTGAGTATTGAAGTTCAGGTTTTGAGCTGATTTTGTCCTGACTTTGCCAATACATTGACATTGACATTTCTCTTGGTGGTCCCTGATTGCCCCTGTATGTCGTCTTTTACCTGCTAGTGCATCCTCTCTGTCAGGAGCTTGAGTTTCAACTCTGCTGGTGCGTTTCTCACTCTTGAGCTGCCCAGCTCAGTTCTCATCTCCTTTTTGTAGTTCAGAATTTCTCCATTTTAATTCCATAGCTGTTTCACAGCTGATTAAAACAACACACCATTACAACAGCTTAATTTTTGCTGTGGGCTGGGGAAGATGAGACTAATAGGGGATCACAGTAAGCAGGAACCCAGGCTGTGTTGCAGCCAGTTTATCTGGAATAAGAGGTAGTGGGAGGGGACAGGAGGAAAACTGCTGATTTGGGATGTGAAGAGAGTGATTGTAGACAAATTTGGCATTTGCTTGTCCTCTACATTTGAACCACGTGCCCTGGTAGGCTCATTGCAGTTCCTTGTTGTCCAGCCTGGTAGCGGGGCTGTGAGAAGGAACTGTGCTCCAGACAGGCTGGGGGAGCTGGTAGCCCCTGTGCTCTCGGCTGCACCTGCAGAGGAGCATCTAACTGTCCTTGCAGAACTGAACTCAGGGTTAAGTTGTCTGAGCACTGGAGAAATAAAAGGCGATGCTGGCACAAAGAGTGCAAGCCAAAGCCACCAGCTTTGTAAAAATGGGCTGCAGAAATTGCTGGACACTGGCTTATACAAGCAAGTATTTCTCTAAGGGTCATGAGGACACTGTATAGAATAAATAACAGTGCTGTTGCACTGTGGGGTGTAATTCTGTTGAAGGTTTCCTGTACAATCCAGATCTGCATGCTAAATCCCTCGAACCAGCCCTATTGTCCAAAACTGCCATTTTTCTCTGTGGTATAAATGCCTATGCTAGGTCTGTTCCCACCATGGTTTTCCTGCTCCTTTGCTTTGCCTTCTGGGAGCTGGAAGAGGGGGTCACAGGGAAACGAGGTGCTGAAGAAGGAGGAACGTGGTGCTTCTCCAGGCTCCAGCCATATAATTGGCAGCATGACAGGTTTATGGCTGGTTGTGCAGATGTTCCACAGCAAAACATGCTGAGAAATGAGGGGCTTATGAGCTGCTATTAGAGGAGAAGCTTGCTTGGCTGCTCCAGTGGTGGCAGGCATGAAGCCGTTTTCCGTTATCCAAATGCTAGCCTTTGCAGTATTTTATGAAAAAGATGCATGACTCAGTTTACCCATCCATTTGATAATGCTACCCAGTGGATACAAAGCAGTTAATTTCTTTCCCATACTGGGGTGAAATTAAGACCTGGGTTTTGGAACTAAGTAAATCTGTTTGCTCAGCACTAAACTGAAAATGACTTTTGCTGAGGACAACGATTTGGACATCCTTACTCTTCACAGCACTGTCACTGTCTTTGTCTCTGATCATGAGCCAGTCACTTATCTCTGTTTATTTTGCCATCAGCAGAATGGGGACTGTCCTGACCCCCAGGGCATTTGGATGAATAAGTCTATTGTGTTGCACATCCGTAACACTTGTTGTGTCGGGTCTCAAAGCACTTCCCCCCTGCATTGAGGAATATCTGCACACGTATGTTTATGCTCTAAAAAGCATCAATAACTGCTAAGTAATAGTAAGAATTATTGTCTCTGAAACGATGCTGGAAACTGGTTAAAAACATTAAAAGGTATTTCATATTGTATGCTAAACAGAAGACCCAAAGCAGTGTGAAGGAACTCTTAAAAATGCTCAATCTGATCAAAGACTTTTCTTAAAAGGATCAGTGAAGGACAGACTCAGGATGGCTTTCAGCATGCAGCAGGGCAAGGCAGAGTTTAGTCCTGGCTGAAGATAGCCCCAGAAAGGCTGGAACTTTGTGGAAATGAGAATCCAGGGATCAGCTGCCCGTTTGGGGACTTTCTGCTTGATTTTTAAACCAGTGTAATGAGTATTTCTATTGAGTTGGTTTCTACCATGACGTCCAGCATCCTGATCTCTCATTTTTCTAAAGCGGAATCTTTTTCCCTGACTCTTTCTGTCCACTGGTGTGCTTTGAGCTAATGTTCTTGTGCGGTAAACAATACAGCCCAAGTTCTCCCTGCTGAAGGAGCACCAGGGAGCTCAGAGCCCATCATTTTGCATCTGAAGATAGGAGTGGTTTTCTCCAGACTCATTGCTTTATATTTATTGGTGTGATGGTCACCTGCTGTTTTCTTGCCCTGAAACTCTGTGTCCTAGCTTCTCTCTGGAGCTGCTCACGGGCTGCCACCATCCTGTCTATCCTGGGAAATGTGAATCATTAGGAAACTTTCTCACCTCACTTATCCCCTCAACAGGTCACTCATGATGTGTTGAGCAGTGCAGATCCCACTGCAGATCCCTGTGCACCCCACGTAGACCTCTTTCCTCCACAAGAATGACTGTTTGCCCCTACCTCTTCTAACCTTTGATTTTTCCCTATAGAAACCTTCATTCTTATCCCGTGGTGCTTTAGTTTTTATAAAAGCCTTTGGTGATGATCTCAGAAGCTTTGTGGAAAGGCAGGTAGGCTGTGCCACATCTGTCCACATAGTTGCTGGCCTGTTCAGACCCTCCCAGGTTCACAAGGCCAGGTTTCTGTTATAGAAGCTGTAATGACACTGCCCAAGTAAGTCAGATTCCTCTTGGGGGCTGTGTTATTGGATAAAACCTCAGTTTTGTTTCAGAAAATGTTTCAGCCAGCTGCAGTAGCTGGCTGCAAACTAGCTACTTATGTTTAGCAAATTTGACTGGGTGAATGAGGCAGACAATGATGCAAAGAAGGGCAGCCTTGGTGATGCAGAGGTCTCTTTGGGTTGTGAGTGCTGGGGTTTGATTCGTGTAAGCAGATTCTGCAGGTCCAGAATAGGAGTTTTCTGGTCTTCAACTCCCACAGCGCCAACTGCAGTCTTCAGTTGTTCTTTTTCACGTATCCATGTGTGGTTATAATTAGAGGTAGGACATTTGGGATTTTTTGCAATCCTGTTATTGGTCTGGCACTTCAGGTAAGCTGCTAAACCTCTGGCTGTCAGTGTGTTGCCCAGAGTCTCTGAGATGGGTTGCAAGGTGTAGTGAATGCCTGGGAAGGTTTTTAAGACCCCTGGCTGCACTGTCTTCAGAAAGTGCCGAGTGTTATTATCAATATGGTTTAGGGCACACAGGAATGCTGCCTTGAGAACTGTAAATGTAAGACTTGTGCAAAAAGCAAATAGCAGTTGCTGGTCTCACTGTGGCTCTTGACTTTTTTTTTAGTGGTTTTATTTTGGTAAATAAAACAAACATAAACATGCCACAGCTTGTGCCAGTGGGTTGTGCAGTGGCATCTGCAGTGCACAGAGCTCATCCAAGCATATGCAAACAATTAAAGTAAGAAAATTGCTGCTGCAGGGCGTGCAGATTTCCGAGCCTTTTAGAAATGGGACGTTAGTGATAAATGTTCAGGGCCTTTCTCAGGTTCAACAAATGCATAAAACATTGCTTTAGTTTTAAGCTCCTCTTCACGTGCCTACAGAAGTCCTGCCAAAAAACAGACATTAATATGCAGTCTAATCATTCAAGATGAGCAGGACGGAGACAGTTTTAGAGCCCATAGTTTTGCATTTTTGTGGGTGCTGCTTGTGTAACGGCTGGCTAGTAAGGTCTGGGAGGGGATCAGTGCATAAAGCACCTCATGGCTTCCAGTGAAGGCAACAGAAAGTTTCAGTAGTCAAAAGCTGAAACTAGACAAATCTTGTGTAAAATGAATGTGCATCTTTGGGAGTTAAGATAACTGATCATGAGAACACCTCAAACATGCTGAATCGTGGAGCGCTTGGATCCACTTGCTGTATTATTGTATTAGATACATCCTCTGATCCCTTAGCCTTAGGTCAAGCAGATGCTTTAGCCTGGAGAGCAGGAATCCCTGCAGGAAATAATGCATTATCAGAATAATTGCATTCCAACTTTTAAATTCCAGGATTTGGAGGATTGTTCTTAATCCCTGTCCTTGCAAGGAGCCCATGTCTCCCACCCGGGCTCCGACCTTTTCTCCTGTGCTACGTCTGCCTAGCCTGCTGAGAGCTGAGGATATAGCGAATACTGAGCCTTCCCAGAGCCCGTATTCAGGGGCCAGTCCTGCTCCTAGCGGCCAGTGGTGACAGTCTGTCCTGGTTTCGGCTGGGATGAGTTAATTTTCTTCCTGGTAGCTGGTATGGTCCTGTGTTTTGGGTTTAGTTGAGAATAATGTTGATAACACACTGATGTTTTAGTTGTTGCTAAGTAGTGCTTACACTAGTCAAAGGCTTTTCAGCTCCTCATGCCGAGAAGCTGGGAGGGGGCACAGCCAGGACAGCTGACCCAGACTGGCCAAAGGCATATTCCGTATCATATGACGTCATGCTCAGTATATAAACTGAGGGGAGTTGGCCGGGGGCTCGGCAGCTTGGGAACTGGCTGGGCACCGGTCAGCGAGCGGTGAGAAATTGTTTTGTGCATCACTTATTTTGTGTATTCTTTTAACATCATTATTACTACTATTTTCCCTTCCCTTGCTGTCCTATTATATTGTCTTTATCTCAGCTCACAAGTTTTATCTCTTTTTTTCGATTCTTCTCCCCATCTCACCGAGGGGGGAGGAGTGAGCAAGTGTCTGTGTGTGCTTAGTTGCCGGCTGGGGTTAAATCACAACACGGTCTCTGCTTTGGGAAGAATTGCAGAGGTTTGAAGCTTTTACATCCTGCTCTTGGACAGGCAGTGAGCTCTGGTTCCTGTCCAGCTCCAGCCTTCAGGATGTCTAGGTTTGAACTGCTGCATCCAGGGAAGGATTCAGCCAAATATCAACAAGATCTCTGTTCTCTGGCAATTTTGCTTATCTTAAATGTGTGTCTCTAACCCACCTCTTTGGGTCATGCTACTGAGCATGCAGTGCTGAAGAAGGGACAAGGGGCAGCTGGAGCACCAAAAAAACCACTGGATGAGTGGCCTACAGGGCATTCTTCATAGGTGCTTTAAAATGGATATGAATAGCGTGTTCAGTCTTCTCAGAAACCACCCCCTGTGTTTTGGGACAGTGTAATGGTCATTACTGATTTCTCTAGAGAGTAGGGGTATGACCTACAGCTGTATCTGAGAGTACAGTAGCCCTTAGCATGTAAAATTAAGATTTTGGGTTTTGTGGTCCAGCAGCTGTTAGTAAATGCAGACTGTTAAATAGCTGGTGTGTTGGAGTGAAGGTAGGAAACTGTTCTCCATCTTCAACTCCTGTGTTCCATATTTTTCTACGTGTTTTGGCTTTGTTATTTTTATCCCAAGGACACAATTTTGTCGTCTTCAAGCTGTGACAAGCCTGAGATAAGCTGATGAGGGACAAATGCTGCTTTCTAGTATTGGTTAACCCTCAAAGTGAGGATAGTGACTTACAGAGTTTTCTGTAAATAATAGTTTGAGTCACAGTGCAGTGGGCAGCTGCAGGTGCTGCCGGTGCCATGTGTCAACTGGCAAGGGATATTTTGGCATTAGGAAATAGAGCCTAAAGTCTGGAATTCTCTGTCAAGTCTCTTTGTTTCTGCAAGAAGCTCAGGACTCTTGTTTAATCCTTCAGTGATTAATAGCTCAATCAGTGGTGCCTATCTTGTCTTTGGCTCTAAGTGAGATGCCGCTTTTCTCAGTGATGGCAAGCTGTTGATTTTTTAAGTACAAGGGCCCCACTTGATTTTCTGAAAATTTGGCTCCTCTCAGTGGCTCACCATGGGGTGAAGACAGTGGTACAAGGAAGAAGGAGGTGGGGATGTCTATGGTAGATGCTCACTGTTGGGCTGGCAGTGTCACCAGCTGAGTAAGCAGTAAATTGAAGCTTTTGGCAGTTAAAGGATATGCAGGCGATGGTTTGCAGCTGGGAGATAAGCCTGCTTGCTGGGCACGGCCGTTAACCGCTGCTGGAGCTTGTCAGGCATTGGGGCGGGTGCGAGCAGGGCTGAGCGCCCTGCGCTGCTCCTTCCTGCAGCAATCCTGTGCTTCTTGACCACATCCTTGTAACATCAGGGGCTGAAATCCTGAAGGAAAGTAACAGGCACCTGGCAAAGACTTTAGGCCACTTTAGGAATCATCCGGTCACTGGAAGTGGTTATAAATGCCTTGGTGACAAGACAGCAGCACGGCCAGCTGTAACTTGCGTTTTTGGGGTTGCACCGTTGCTGCGCAGGTGCAGCTGGTGGGACGACTGCTCTGAAGTGGTTGATGCCTCCTCATCATGCTGATTGCGTGCAGCTCAGTATGTCTGGTGGGGGTAAGAGAAGTGAATTAGCACGGGCTGGTGTTTTCTCACATTCTGGTTAAAATCAAACAAAAAGCCAGGCAAGTCTGCTGAACAGCGCTGGATCGTGGGATGATAAGACTTCGTTTCATTAAATCACCCCAGGTCAGAAAAATGCCTGTGCATTATATTCGTCTCATTGAAGCAGCCACAGGAAAAAATATTAGTGCATATTCAGCAATGTATTCACCATTATATTCAGCAATACTGTTAGGCACAAAGCAACAATCTAGGTCATTTTCTGTGTATTTATGCCCTGAGCTGGCTGCACATTTAGGTGTAACTTAGCCTGTTCTGTTGAACACTCTTCTGAGCTGTAGCGGCTCCCTCATCATTGCGGGAGCCGTGGCTTGTGGCAGGGACATGCTGCCAGGGGTGGCTGGCGCGATGGAAACTCCTCTGGCATGGCTGAATGAAATAAGGTTTCCTATCGTGTGGTCCGCCCGCACCGAGTTACGGGCTTTTATTGCCCTAAACCCAGACCTGATTCTTAAATTCATGTTACCTGTAATATCTCTACGGCTAAAATGGACAATAGATCTTTCTAGCATTTATTATACCAAAACATGAAATAATTTTTTGTTACAAAACTATACAGTGAAAGCTTGCACTCCAGGAGCTCACCTGACACCAGTCTCCTTTTCCCTGGCATTGGATTTCTCTGCAACATGGTTCCAGCCTGGGAGCCAAGGGTGCAATTCAGCAGCTCTGCCTACTGCATCCCAACTTCCTAAATGCACCATTTCTGTGGGTTTTTCGGTAGTAAAACTGAGATTGTGTGTTTGCTTCACAGCTTGTCTGTAGAATCCTCAATTTCTCTTCCAGGGTAGAGAAACCTCGTTGCAGCACAGCTTGGTTTAGACACTTAGCACTGGTGCAGATTGCAAATGAAATGCCCCCTGCATTGTTTTACACATCCCTTTGATGTTTAACAGTTTCTTTGAAGTACAGAGTGTTTTACCTGTGTTTGTCCTTGTTCTATCAACTTGTGGGATTTTAGTAAATCCTTTTAATACAAATATTTCTCCACTGAGATCAGCCATGCACACGTAAGGCTGGAGGTACAGCGATTCAGCGGTCAGTGCCTGCCCCATCTGTGCCATTCCTCTCTGCTAGCACAGCACAGTGCCACAGTGGCACCTGTAGCAGGTGACATTTCCACTGTCCTGGAAAACCATCAACTTGTGCTATTGTATTCCTTTTCTTACCAGACCAGAAGTAGTCTTTCCATTAATATTAAGATCTCAAAGAAGGAGTAGTAAAACCCTATTTTTACCACAGTTCTATCTGCCTGACACAAAAAATGGCGTTACTTGGAAAGTTAGATAGATCCTTGAATGACTGTGTACTTCTCCCCAGCATCTGGTACAGAACCCTAATGCATAAAAGCAAGGAAATAAAATTAAAAAAAAAAAATTGAGGGCACCAGAAATCCTGCCCTACCCACGTGACGAGCAGAACAGGACCAATTCCTGGATGTACCACGAACCGTGTTATTTGCACCAGTGCAAAGTGAGGTTAGGGTGGATGTAAACCACCTGAAGACAACCGGACAACATTCTACACTTCGCTTTTTGTTCAGGTTAATTGTAGAAACACGCAGGAGCCCAGCGTGGTAGGGCAGGGACAGCAGAGTTCATCATCTCACAGCAGCGAGTGGAAGCGTACGTGAGATTTGCCAGTGGCAGCAGTCGTTGCTGGCAGCAGGAGGAGTGCTGCCTGCTGTTCTTGGCCCTTCTCTGCAGTACCTGCTGACCTCTGCATCCTAAACGTGCCCCGGCCAGGCGGCCTGGCTGTGACACTGAGTGGGCAGCTGGCGGTCGGCTCCGCCTGCCCTCGTGCCCCCTGCACGGCGTCTTGGCGCTGCCAGCGAGACGGAAGTGGCTGGAGGCTGGGAGTCCCGACGGCAGCTTGGACCTGGAGTGCCTGGCCAGCGCACCCACCCGTGTCAAGTCGTCTAGTCCTGCCGTAACACCAGTCCTAGTTTTGAGCTGCCTGAATGAACCATTTGCTCAGGTTTTCTTGGACCCGGTAGCCAGGTTCATGCCCAGTCTCCCCATGGAGAGCAGAGGGTACCCCAGAGTCGAAGCTGCTGAATGGAGTCAGACCAGAAGAGCAAAGCAGGATCCTCCACCTCCAGTGGCTTGTTCGCATAAGGGCATAATAAGCTGCCACTGACAGGACTTTATACAGATCTCCCCATACCAGCCATGCCATTCACTCAGCCTGTGCTTTGGTTAACAGTGAAGCAGTTAACAGAGCCAACAGCTCGATGCCCATTGCCTGGAGTATCTCCTGACTCGGGGCTTGCTGCTGTCACCTCGCAGCCCACTGATCTTCTCCAGACCCCTAGAAAGTTGGATCCAGCTCATTTTGCTGCTTCTGAGCTGTTGGCAGGAAACAGTGTCTTTGTGCCAAGGGAATGAGTCCTTGCTCATAGTAACTCCTCATAAAACCCTCGTTAGAAAAACCTTAAATATCTCTTCATATACCCACAGTTGTGCCACTGTTAGGGCTGCATGCCATCCTGGTGTAAATCTTTTAGTGCACTCTGTTTCCTTTGCCAAGATTTTCTTCTTAACTGTAAAGCTCCTTATTTCAAGAGTGGTTGTTTTTTTCCTAATTCAGAGCCCTCATGTTGAATACACAGCAAGGTTTCCATGTCTGAGCAACAAGACATCCTAAAGGTCACTGTGCATTTTTCAAAATATAGGAGGGTTTTATTTTGTTTCTTTTTAGCAGGAATTTAAAGGAAACATTGGTCTGCTGAGCTGGGCCAGTTCATCTCCAGCCTTTAGCAGGACTTGGAAAAGATGAATGACCAAATTCAGGGGATTTGTGGGCAAATACAGCAGAAATCTGTTTTTGTCATGGAAAGTGTGAGAAGATAAGAACAAGTGGATCATATGCTGGTGCTTCACTTACTCCAGGCAGTGTGTGAGGGGAGCAGGTCAGATGATCCAGCTGAGATGAGCTATGGGCTCGTACCCTCTGCTGCAGTTCACTGGTAATTTAGGGACAGAGCGAATTTGACTTCTGTCTTGAGAGAGGGGATTTCCAGCACAGTACTGGCTTTCTGACTGTCAGGCAGGTCTTGACTGATCCTTCCCCTAGGAATGCTTTCAGTGCATTTTACATGATCACTGGCAGGTTACCACTCGGAGAAGGAAGAGGTATAGGTGCCAGTTATTTTCAGGAAGGAAGGTATGGCTGAAAGCATGATCCTTCTGGAATTCAGCCCATCCCAGCTAAGCCACAGTGTCCCACAGCTCGAGTGCTGAACCAAGGATCAGTGCATTTGGTTTTTATTCTGGCATGGAGAGCAGCAGCTTCCATTCAGGGGGCTGTGAGTACTCCAGGTTTTTCCATGTGACACTGTATAAGATGGAGGCTGCTCTTGTTTTGATTCCTGCCTGATTTAATTGTATTTGCTTTTTCTCTTTTTATTTCAGTTGTGATTCCAAAGAGTCCTTTACCTGCCTCCGAAGTAAACTCGGAGAAACCTAGCATGCACAGTAGCACAAAGACTGTTTTGGGGCATCAACAAGGGCAAAGGCGTCGCAAAACAGGGAAGAAGCGTGGTCGAACGACCAAAGCGCTAATCCATCACCCCATGCCTACACCCTCCAAGTCAGTGGAGCCTTTGAAATTCCCCAGAAAGAGAGGCCCCAAGCCTGGCAGTAAGGTAAAAGCTGATGCTGATGCAGGCGGGTGAAAAGCAGGTGCTGCAAGTTCTGCCATGGGATGGTGCATGCGTGTGTTTGTGCACGTTTGTCTCAGCCTCTGGCTGTGTGACTGCAGCAAGTAGGAGACCAAAGGGGTATGTGGGCTGGGAATATCCCTCAGACTCCAGCCCCAGAGCTATAGAGAATGTCTGTGTCCTAAAGATCATTTCCATCAAGAAACCTTGTCTTTGGAGCTGCATTAGCTGTGAAGTAGCATGGCAGATGCTGTGATCATGACAGGATGGCCAAACGGTGGAATAAGCTCTTCCATCCATCATGTGTAGCTAGTTAAGTCAAGCAGAGGTGGCAGATCTCAGGCCTGTTATTTTTTCAGGATTGTGGTTTATAAAATACACACATATTGATTACCAGGTTCTTGAGACTCCCCGTCATCACCATCAGAAGTGTGTCATGTTCCACAGTGCCTTGTCTGTTGGATTGCAAAGGAGAGAGTGTAGTGATCATGGGTGGTAAAGGAGAGCAGGGATAAAAGGAGAAATATCTCCTCTTTTTCTGCAGAGGAAACCTAGGACATTGCTGAACCCAGCACCCACCTCTCCAACAACCAGTACCCCAGAACCAGACACAAGCACTGTGCCTCAGGATGCTGCTACAATCCCCAGCTCTGCCATGCAGGCTCCCACAGGTAAGGGTCTTGAACCACATTCTTGACAAGATCGCACAGTTAGGAGCCTCATCAGAAAGCAAAACACCAAACTACTCCCATTTCTTCCTAAACCCATACACCAGCAAATGTTACAATCCCAGAAAGGCTGGCCTAATAGAGAGTGTGTTGGAAGGAAAAGAGGCACATGAGTTCAGATCAGCTGTTCATTTATCTCTCTGTCCGTTTTGGAAACAATGAAGTCGTAGGAGGATTGCAAGTCCATCTGGTCAGTGCAAGGACCCCTTTCCCTGCGTTACCATGGGCATGCTAGTGACTCCACAGCTCTCAAAGGGTGCTTCACATGGCGTGGCGTGCCCAGAGGCAGTACAGTGTGCAGCAGCTCTTGTAAGCCCACAGTGCGAGTTCTCCCAAACTGCCAGGCATGGCTGCTGAACCTACAGCAAGATGCAGAACTACTGCCGAATGACAGTGGCAATGATCTGTTCAGCATCAGCCAGGGTATTGAGGCAAACAGGGACAAGAGGGAGCGGGGAAGAGTAGGAGCGGCAGTGCAGAGTATGTGCTCTGCTAGAGCTGTGAGATGTAGCTGAAGATAAATCTGGGCAGGAAAGTCTAATGCAAAGCTGCTTTTTTTTATGTTTGGTCAAGCACTGGGTATGGACTGAGCCCTCTGTTTCCCCAGAATGTAATTGGCCAATTTTCAGAGGAACCTAAAGAACCCAGTTTCCCTAAAAAGTGGGGGTTGCGTTCCTTCATCTCCTTTGAACATCACAGGCACCTTACCTGGCTGGCATGGGAACCGCTTTGCAGCCTGCCTTCGGGAGCCTGAGTGCTGGGGAAAGCGTAGGAGAAACAGCAAGCAGCTTGGAAGGTGAGTGTGAGGCAGGAAGATTTTGGAGGTGATTACCCTCTACAAGTGGCTCTGCTGTTAGGATGCAGACAGGCAGTCGTGGTGGATTCCCCTTTGTGAGTGATTTGAGAGTCTTAAAATCTCAGCATCTCTCAGGCTGGATTTTAGGCATCTGTTTCTTGCTTTCTTGAGTGAGTTAATGGCAAACACGTTTCTCATCTTGGCAGTTTGCATTTACTTGAACAAGAACGGCAGCACTGGGCCCCACCTAGACAAGAAGAAAGTTCAACAGCTGCCAGACCATTTTGGACCAGCTCGAGCTTCTGTTGTCCTGCAGCAAGCAGTACAGGCCTGCATTGATTGTGCTTATCATCAGAAAACAGTCTTCTCCTTCTTAAAACAAGGCCACGGGGGAGAGGTCATCTCAGGTGAGAACTGACCTGCAGCACTTTGCCTTCAGAGATGTCATTGCAAGAATTCGCCCGTTGGAAGATGTCTCTCCTGAAGCGCAGTCATGGGCCAGGGGCAGACAGAAGATTTCTGTCTTCTCTTTCTTGCCAAACATCTGTGTCGGTGAAGCAACAGCTAGCGGCTGACTCAGAACAGAGCGGTTAGCGTGGCCTCCAGGCACAGCTTGTTGGAGAAGGCAGCATGCAGCCCTGGTATCAGCCTGGGCAGTGTTATGCTTCACCTACCGTCCCCCAGCATTGCCCGAGCCCCCAGGAGGAGGCGGAATGGGTGGGATTTTCAGAACTCCTGACGGAAAGACAAGAAATACCCCAGTTTTTAATTTTGCTTTTAAGCTCGTGTTTACCTGGATGCTGTGAGTGCAGGTCCCTCCTTGAATGCCTTTTCCATTCCCTCGAATGCAGCTTCTCAGGCGCTGCAGCCCCGTACCTGACGCTGGGTGCCGCAGACTGGTTTTAGCCTGTCCCGGGGAAGCGAGCTCGCCAGCGCTCAGCCAGCGGAAGGCAGTGGCTTTTGTTTGCTCTAGTCTAGACCAGCGATGCTGAGATACAGAAGCTGGCTGTGCAGCCCTGGGCGTAGTCTCCTGCCTTTGCTGGGGGTTTACGTGTTGGGCTCTGTTTGTTTCTGTCTCCAGCTGTGTTTGATCGGGAACAGCACACTCTGAACCTGCCAGCAGTAAACAGTATCACCTACGTCCTCCGCTTCCTGGAGAAGCTCTGCCACAATCTTCGCAGTGACAACCTCTTTGGGAACCAGCCTTTCACTCAGAACAGCCACATGCAGCGGTCACACGAGTACGACCACGACAGGTATCTACCAGGTAGGAGCTGGGGCGGGGGCGGCGTTTTAGGGACCCCAGGTGCTCCATGTCTTAACCCAGATTTTATCTTTATCTCAGGAGGCAGGTGTGTGTTTCAGAGCCCTCTCTGCAGGGTTCATTGCATCATACCTAGTGTCATGCACATGCCCACAGGGCTCTTTTTGCGCAGGATTCAAGTTGCCGTATTTTCTGGCTGTCAGTCTGATTTCCATCTCTGCCTGTAGGTTTCCATTCATCCGTGCTGTCTCCTTGTCTTCCCTCCTCTCCTTGTCCCCAAGTCCTTCCTGCTTGCTGTCATCTGATTATAGTGACTTCATCCACTTAGGAATTATGGTGAAAAGCTCTGCATTAGAAGTAGAATAATGATAACATGCAGCAGGTAAACTGTAATTAGAAATGGAATTAAAACCTAGCAGACCAGTTTCTACCATGGCTGTGAATCTGCTGCCAGCAGACAGCACATCCAGCTCGTGGTGAAAGCATAGCCCGTTCAGGGATGATGCATGCTGAAGTAATCTGAGGCATAGGTGGCTTTGTTTTTCTTGGCATGCTCCACTGTGTTGAAGCAACACGCCCCCGGCAAGATAGTTCATGCCACGATGCGAATCGTCAGGCTGCAAAATTGCTCTTAAGCAAAAGCATTGGAAAACAAGAAGACCGATAGTTTTCCATGCATGCTTCTTAGTGGCAGCAACCCCTGGGGTGATAGCTGCCTCCCCAGGCTGGCTGTGGGGCTCTGGGGGAACTACTGCTGTAAGAGTGCCAGTCATGGAGAGGATAAAAGCTATCTGCCCCCTCTTTAGGTAGTTGACAAGTGTCCTGTGCAGATCTGCTCTCCTGTTTTGCTTCGTCCACTACCTTTCTGCCCCCTGAGTCAGCGAATAGCTGTTGTACTGTTTGAGGTCTTTCTAAAGTTAATCCTTTGGATAATTACGGTTTGGGCAAGAAAAGCAAGAATTTCTAATGTAAAAGGACAAGCACTTAAGAACTGTTCAAGGAAAAGTTGCTAAGCATGAAGCTTAAGGGGCAACAGCCTAATGCCACAGTGCTTCATTGCATCTCACAAAGCACCCATGCTCAGGAGAAGGGATTAGCAACAGTGTAAAGAGCATGAGGATTCTGGAGTGACTGTGATCTTACTTCCTCCATGGCTGATCAGCTGCCTGCAGGCTGAGGCTGTGCAGAGCCATGCTGGAGCCAGCAATACCAGGAGCAGGGAGCTGTGCTGTGCTGTAAGAAGAGGAGCTGTAGGAAGTGGGCTGACTACTGTGGCAGGCACAGGAACAGCATGTCTAGTTACTGGGACTAGAGCTTAACCCTCTAGGGAACCCCCAGTTAGAAGAAATCCCCACGTTTCAGTGTGAAAATACCCTGTTGTCATGAGATAGAGCAAAACCAGAATGGGAGGAAGAGGACCCAGGGTCTGGGCATGGTAGCAGGCTTGGATGGAGAGGGTCCTGTAGCTCACACACATGGTTTCTAGCCACCGTGAGATGTCTGTGTCTGTGCCAAGAGCTGGGTTGCCTGGCAGGGTGGAAAACTATAAAGAGTGAAGTCAGAATTCGGGGAAACTCAGGCAGAGCACCAGATATGACACAATGCTGAGACCTGCCTATACTGAACTCTTTGTTAGTATTTGCAGGGATTCAACAAAGATTAAACACAGTCCAGAGAAGTGATAACACCTAGTCCTGTAGTTAATACTCATGCCTCAGGGATTGTTGGGCATCTGGTGCTTTCTCAAGCACCTGAAAGAAGATGATAAACATTATCTACTCATTGCAGTGGCTTCTGGTGAGGGCAAAGAAACAGTACCGTCAGTTTTGAGAGGTTAGGGCTGGTCATGAAAGAATGAGGATGCAGTTGTACATCAGCTTAAATCACACCAAGTGTCAAGGCTGCCATGGTCTCACCTTCAGCTTTGTGTGTCCTGCCTTGTTTCCTCTATGGTACAGGTGGTTGTGTGCCTGAATGGGGCTGGTTCTTCCAGAAAACAATCACTGGTTAGGACTGGGAGCTGGTCTCAATTCCCAGAACAAACTCATTTAACAGGAGCACCACTGTGGATCCTGTGGAGGATTCATGCGTGTGCTTAGGGCAGAAGAAGGAAGGTCTGCAGCAGCCCTTTGGCTAGAGTATGCTGTTGTGGAGCTGCGTTGTGGCATTCTGTCTTGCTAAGGCATAATCATGGAAATAAGGGGAAATAGATCGAGTTGTACATCAGAAAACAGTAGATTTGCAAGAAAGCAGGAAGTTGATTGCTGTTAATAGGAACAGGGGTGGGCTATGAAATGTCGTGAACAGATCTGGTCTGGAGCCATCTGAAAACATAGGACTGGAGGGACCTTCTGGACCATTGAGCTTTGGGTCCTGTTATTACAGGTACCACAGCACACAGTGTTGCTTTAATTAACTCTTGAGTCCTGTGTTAAATCAGTTGGGGACTTTGCTTTTCCACTGGAGGCTGCTCCAATGTTTTTTGCTGAATTTTTAGAAACTATTGTTGTCATTTCTAGCCCAAATTTATTCTTGGGCAACTTGGTATCCGTGTCTCCATGTCTTAACATTGTCTTTTAGCTTAACTTAGTTCTCCTTATTCTAGAAATAGTTAGCAAGCAGTCGTATCCTTCAGGGGAGCTTGCCGTTTGGCTGCTCTGGTAAGAAAGGCTCTGTGCTCTTCTCATCTAGTGTTGGTTTGAATTAAGCTTCATAAGGTGACCAGAGTGCCATCCAGCACTCTGGGGAAGAGCTCATGGTGACCTGGGCCACATAGTGGCACCACTATGTTCACAAGAAATGTCTCTGGAAGCAGCTTTTCATCACTGTATCCTTGCAGCAGGTGATAATCAACCCTTCCTGGTCATGTACCTGTTCTTCTCATCCGTTATTGTCAGCTGCAAGTTCCCAGTTTATGGGACAATGCTTTAAGTGCATATCTGCATTTTGCTGCTGGATCTACCTCCTTTCTAGTACTACATTCTATATATATTTTTTCTGTATAATTTCAAATGCTACTTTATCTGGCCTAACATGGGAAGACGTCAGCAGATTTCATCGGTGAATCTCTAAAATTTGTGCCCAAGTTATTAATAAAAATAATAAATTACCCTGGGCTCAAGAATGACCCTCAAGAAAATTAGTTAGCAATTGCTCTCCAACCTCATGTTCTTGCTCAGTGCTCTGCCAACTGCTTTTCCCCTCAAATTAGGTGTTTGTGCCTGTAACAAAGCTTCTGGTAATCTTTGTGTTCTCCATATCAAATGCCTTGCTGAATTCTAGGTAAATGAGATTGACTGCTCTTTCTTTGTCTGATAGATCAGGTATTTTCCCGTGATATGGAAGCTATTATTGGGTTAGTCTCTGATGAACATCTACCGCAGTATGTGCCATGTGTAACTGCAGTATTTTACTTACCCTTCCCTTCAGAATCTCTTACAAGCCTTGTGGTACAGCTGAGGTCAGACGTGAGCATTTCGTTGTCAAAATAATTTTTGCCTTTCTTTTTTAAATGGTAGCACCGTGTTTCCAGTAACTCTGAGTAGTGCGTCACTGACTTCTGTTAAAATTTGCTGCAGCAGACCCAGGGTTTCATGTGCGCCTTCTTTCTTAAGTTACGTTTTGGCTTTCTCTGCACCCTCACGTCCCCTGTTTGAGTATGTTCAGTTGTTTGACTTCTACTTCTTAGTCAGTGGTGTATATTTTTGTTCCTGATCTTTATCCTTTGAGCCGTGCCCCAGTGTTCAGCAACTGAAAGTGACGGATGGGATTTGTTTGACTGAATGCAGGTAGATGTCACAGAGGCATCAACATCTGAACTAGTTGTGTAGACACACTCTGCAGTCGGGGAGGAAGTACCAATGCAGTCAGTGGAAGTTATAGCATCCTAAAGTAGGAGCCTAGACTTCAACTTTGACTTTGGCTTCACGGGGTGATGTGAGCAGACTCTCACTTACTGTAAAGGCATCCATCCTGACTGCCTTGAGATGGCCATCAGCACAAACCTGGGCAAGGGCAGATGTGCTCCTCTTCCTCCCCACCAACCTCCCAAGTTAGATGAGGTGAAATATCCCTCAAAACTGTGCCATCTTGCAGACAGGACAGCCTTTTTTCCTTTTTTCTCAATCTTTACCTATCTGCACAGTATCTTCTCACTCTGTTCCCATGTATTTGTTACTTCTGTAGCTGAAAATACAGTCCTGTCTTTTCCTTTGCACTGTGTCAAAAGACAGAGTTAAAAAGTTCACTTTGTCCCCGTACTCACCATCCTCTGAAGTATATGGCTCCATGCTGAGCACGTAATTTTAATCTCCAGTAAATGATCTGCTTGTTCTCAGCACCCTTCTCAAACATTTACCCATCTAGATTTAGGGTCCTTTTCTCCCACATTCTTCCCTCACTGATGGTACACATTCATGATGTTTATGGCATCTTTTAAACTGAAGGTATTCTTTTTTTCCTGATGATCCACATCCTGACTGCTGAGTGCAGCTCTATGTATTAATCCATTTCTTTATTTTCTTAAAATTTGTCCTTTAAAATCAGAAAACCTAACTACAGACCTACTTTTGGTTTATCCTTCGATAAATTTACCCTGACCTAACTTCTGATTCCCTGAGTTATCTTCTACAACCTGACTTTCTGTGTTTGCATTACTTTTAAAATCAACCAATTTAAAAAAACAATCCAAAACAAAACCTGTTTTGTTCAGGTTCAAAAAGCATCACCTTTTGTTGTGATTCTGTGACTGTTTGGTGAAGAAGGTCGTGCAGTTTTACATTTAGAGATAGCCAGAGTCGTTACTAAGAGCATTTGTTCCCCATCTCTGTCTGGGCAATGAATGTTTCTTACAGGGACTTGTCCTGAGGGCAGTATTTGTCTTTCTAATAATGTTACAGTGATTTTTGATCATACTCATATGGTGCCCCAGGGCCTCAGTATAAGCAGCCTATCTTTAGCCTATCCTTTAGCCAGAGGATTTTGATAGAACAGATACTTTCCTCTACCTTTGTATTTCTCTTTAGTTAACTAAATTGTGGACGTCTGATGCTTCCCACCCATCTGTACCTTCGTTCGTTTGGCGTGGTGCGTCTCCCTTGGTGTCCAGTCCCAATCGCTCCCCACCGTATTTCTGTCAGCCCTCCAGCACCTGTCCCTGCCCTGTGCCAGCAGCTGGGGCTGCTCCGTGCTGTTGTCGAGCTCCCGGCATTTGTCTACAAGCATTTCATCCCTCTCTCCCTGCACAACTTGAGTGCTGCACGCTCACACGTGTCGCCCATGCTCAAGGCAGCTGGAAAGGGCCAACCAGGAGCACTGGTGGCCCATGTGGCCAGGCCACGACTGGTGGGTGACCTCTTCATTGCTTCTTAATTGACTGAGCCTTGTCCAGATGGAGCACGGTCTGCCATCCACTGTATCGCTTGCCTGGCTGCTGTTCCCATCCGTGATAGCGCTTCCATTCTCTGTGTTCATCCGCCCACTGACACTTTGTGTGCAGCCTTTAGCCATCTGGAAAGAGACATCTCACAGCCCAGCCTGACGCCTGGTCTGCCCGGTACTATACAGAGAACCTCATCGTTGAGAAGCGTTTGGAGAAGAGCAGCAGTGACAGCTGGGTCACTGGAGGGATCCATTTGGGGAAAGATTGAAAATTTGAGTATGGTTTAATCAAGCATTGTGTATGGCACAAAGTGTTTGCAGATCATCCAAGGGTTGTTTGCAAATCGTCCAAGGATTATGAGTGTCTGAAAGGTGAAGAGTGGGGAGGAGCAGGAATCATGCAGGATGAGCCAAGGAGTAGAATGAGGAGAAATGGAATTAAGTCAATCAGTGGCAATATGTGGGGTGAAATATGGCAAAACATGGCTAAGACTCTTCGTTAGGTTTCTCACCAACCTTTTTCTGTGATAAAACTTGTTAAGCAAAATATAAAATGTTAAGCACTGACAGATGTGCTGGATTGCAGGTTTAACAGACTGTTACCAGGCTGGCGATGCATGCGGGTCTCAAGTGACTCCGGCAGGACTGAATTTCCCAGAAGGTCTCCACTCCTAAATAGGGCTTGTTCTCTTTTCCTAGACAGAAGCAGTTCGTTAGACGGCACTCTGCAGGGACCAGGCCGGGGTACAAAGCGATATTCCCAAGATTCCCCTCCATACAGTGCTCCTCTCTCCCCCAAGTTACCAAAGAATGACCGTCACCCTTTGGAAGGTGAGCACAGTGTCTCTTCCCAAAGCTGGCTGTTTATAGCGACTTGTAACAGATACAGCACGATCAGATCTGCTGTGCCAAATCGAGCCGTGGGTTTAGGAAGTCTGCGTTGCTTTGTTTCTGGCATGGGTTGGTGTTTGGCGTTTCAGAGAGAAGTGAAGACACCACTCTATGCCAAGGCAGGTTCTCTAAGCAGTTGCGTAAGGCATGTGGAACGCAGGGAGAATTCCTTCTAACCCTGTTAGTCATCATCTAATACCATATAATCTGGGATTTAATTACCCGTATTTTAGCTTCCATTGCTATGCATGGTATTAAGGGTCATAAAACTGCCCAGTTGCTTCAGTCAATCTTCCCCTGGATTTTTCCATGATGGTTTGCTGCAGTGTATTGTACAGATGCTGATGTGCAGCTGTACGGCCAGAAACCTGCTGCCCTTTCCCAGGATCCCATCTTGTTCCTCACAATCCTCCCTAAATAGCAGGGAAGGTCTCACTAATGTGTACTCCACCAGCTAAACCAGATCACATCACATCCCGCAGCGCTGCTGCTTCCTGCAGTGTCCATCGGGTAACACTGGTGCAGATGTGCTGTGCCATGTTCTCAAAAGCAATTGCAGAAACATTCTTTTTGGTGTGTGGTCCATAGGTGTTCCTTGCATGTACAGGTGAGAGATTTCCAAGGGCTCCAGGTACCTGAGCAGAAGTCTTCAATAAATACCCTTCCACCTTCCCTTTTGTTTTGAACAGCAAACAATCCGTAATGCAGACTGGAGATTCAGCCTTACTGAAGCCTTTTAATTAATTGATGGTGAGATTTGCCAGCGTGTTACTTTCAATTCTTTGTAATATGTCCCTGAAAAATTGCTGGAAACTCTTGGCTGGGCTCATAGTTCAGTGGCTTTGTGCTCTGTTGCTGTCCCTTTAGAATTTCCTTGGTTCTTGCTGAGTTTTCTGGGCTTGGGCTGTCGATCCCAGATTTGAGAGTGCACAGCCTCCCATGCGCTGTGGTGTAATTTTAGTCTCTGTCCATCATTGTGCCCTGTGCTCTTCAGGATTACTGACCCTGTATCTAAGCACAGCTGATCTGAACTTGGCAGCCTATGATGGACAGTTTCTAGTGGCCTTAGTATCTACATTGATTAAAATTGTAGGTTTGTCACATAGCTGAAGCGAAGAACAACGTGACGTGTGGGACTGTCTCATCTATTCCAGCATGTTGACAAGTCAAAAATTGTTCCTTGAGGCCCAGTCTGTTTTGCACCTCGAGATAAATGTCAGTGCTGGTCTCCTTGACATTCTTCTCTAATACATCAACCACTGTACTTACGTAACCATTAGCAAAGCCTGTCCACTCCTCCTCTACCAGCAGGTGGAACATGCAGTGTTCGGCCTGTTCTTGAAGTGCAGTGGTGTGCTCTAAATATTAAGGTGCCTTGGTTAGGTGGTGAATGTACACTCTCTGTATTGTCAGTGAAGAGAGAAGGCTTCCATAATGGGTAATTCTAAGGAGGAACCTACATTAGGTTGTCTGCAAGATTGATTCTTAGTCTGCTTCAGAGTCTGTTCAGTTATCTCTTGGTCTTTGAATGGGTCATGCCATCTGGATGCCCAGAACACTCCAGCCTCTTTACAGCCCAGAATACTCCAGCTTCTTCTGTAAAAGAGACAAGTGGGCAGAAAGTGTGCCTTCATGTGTGGGTGATGATCCTGTTGGTGTGTGAACTTCGTACAGCCAACTTGGTCTTGCTCTGTTCTTGGTCCAAGCAGGGGGTGTACAGGGCAGGAGGGAATGAGGTGCAGTTCCAAATTCCATCTAGAAATTAATTTTTATACCACAGCTAAAAGCCTCTGCCATGAAATTTAAGTACAAGCAGGAATATTTGCGTTTCACAGGCTAGAGTACGAGCCTGAAATAATCAGGTATTGACTATTTCTCGAGTAAGGAGGTATGTCTTCTCATGGTGATGAACTCCCCCAGCAGAGCGCATTCTGGCTTCAGCAGCATGACAGACAACAGTACCTGAACAGTTTCCAGTTTGCCAAATTGAAGGCAGTGGGTAGCAGTGGGAAGTCTTCATTCATTGTGCCTTTGGCAAGAAGTCAGAAAGATGAGGAGGAGATCTCACTACATTCTCTTGCATCCAGTGGCATTTATGTAGCTTTTTGCTAAAGAGCTGCAGTTCTAGCACAGTGGGGACCTGCTTTTCAAATACTATCATTTGTTGGAAACAGTAGGTGTTTAGTAGTTGTGCAAATCAGATTTATGCTTGTGGCCAAACTCCACGTTTTAGCAGTAAAACAACACTCTTGAATCTATAGCACTCTTTGTTTAATTAAACTTCAATTATCTGCTCCCTGCCTTTCCACCACTAATTGTGGCATGTTTTCCTACAATGTTCTAAATGCAAGCCTTTATTTAAAATTAGCAGTTTTTATAAGAAAATCTGCCTAAGTGTTAACCACCTTCTCCTTGCTCCACAGCTAGTTATCAAGGGTGAAAGGATTCTGGATAGCGTATATGCCTGAACTCAGTCTGTGCCCTGCCACTTGCAGAAACATGTTGTCTTCTGCTACAGATGATTCACAGGGCTAGTAATCATTCCCCTCTTGCCTTGTTTCCTTCCTCCCTTTCTGGAGATATCATTCATCTGAGCAGTTCTCTGTGTGTTTGCATTTTTAAGAAAATCCTAAATCTCTCTTGCATTGACCCTACCAAGAAGCCTCCAGCTCTGCTGCAATATTTACAGCACAACCAAGCACTCACTAGTCCAGAGATAGGTAACCTCAGGATGAATGTGCAAGTTCAATTCTACCTGTTGGGCAGAACAATATAGTGCTCCGCAGTTGCATGGCCTCATCCTCTCTTTGGACGTACGATCATAAGCACGTGTGAGAACATGATCACATATTTGAAGAATGCATGACAGTGCATTCACATCAGAATAAGGGCAGTGTGTTAATTATTGAGTTAAATATTTTCTGAGGGTGAGTTTTGGATCCTTAGCATTGCACCGACATGAACCTGTGCACATGGTCTCCCAGCCTCCTAGTAATCTTTGCTAGCTGAGTGCGGAAATCACGAGTGACACAAATCCCCTCTGTGTGAGCTTTGGGATCTTCATGACCAGGTAGATGCACACATTTGCCTGACTCAGCACATCTGGGGTCAGTGTCCCAGAGCTTCCTGGCAAGTTGAAGCTGTGCGTCACCTCGCAGAGGGTACTGAGTTTACTTGGAGGGTGGAGGTGTGCAGCACAGACCTGTTACAGAGCATCCAGACCAGTGCAGAGGGCTGTGCCCAGTGACCTCTCTCATGCCTCTACACTTTCCCGTGAGTCAGACATCACCCTTTTGCCCAGATGTTTCATGGGAAGTGGTTTGAGTTTCAAGCAAAACTGTCCTGTTGGAGGGGAGACCAAATGCTATGAAGAAGCTGGTGCCACTGGTGTAAGTTGCATCCACTGTGTGGGTCTGTCTGGGCCCGGGCCAGGGAACCTCTACCCACCCCTGGGCCAGAGCAGCCAGCTGATGCTGGGTTTGCGTCCAGTCTTGTGCTGAAATGGGATGGTGGGAAAGTGGTGCGGGAGGGAAGGAGGGGTCCAAAGTTATTCAGGAGTAGTCATGAGTCAGAAAGCTGCCTTCTGTGCATAGAGAGCAGGTGAAAACACATCTACCCATGCAGGAAGGGCCAGCACACAGCACAGGTCACCGGGGGATTAACAGTCTTCACACCAGTACATGTTTCTACATGAGATTTTAAGGTTGTGATGGTTTCTGAGAGCATCCCAGAGACCTAAAAGCAAAGAAAGGCAGAAGTGCCTGAAGTGTAGAGTAACACAGCCCACAAGATGGAGGGTTGCACTTATGCAGATGATAACCTCACATCTGCTTCACTGAATTGCCAAACAGCTAGACAAGAGGGTTATTTCCATTTTGTAGTGTTACGAGATGAAGCCAAGGAAGGTATGGGCTGTCTGCCTCCAGCTGAACTTGCCTCTGGGATCTCTGCTCAAACACAAGACAGCAGAAGCACTGAAACCAGAGGATCCCAGTTCACAGAATAGTCCTATAGTTCATAGAAACCAGAGAAAATAATGTGCCTCCACGAGAGGTTGTCCCAGTTGGTGGGGCCCCCCCTCTGCAACAGTCAGGTACCTCTTCAGGCTCTGGCAAGCTGCATCTCCCTTCACTGGAGCTTGGCAGCATCAGCTTAGCAGGAAAGTTTGGGAAGATCTCAACAGCTTTTGGGTCTCATGGGCTGCAGTGTCAACTCAGCACCCTCACCACCCTCCCAGTTCAGCACAACCTCACTGTGCTGGTTTCTCACCTGCTGCTGGTGAGTCTTTCTCACCTGCCTCTGGGAAGTCCCAGGGGAGAAACCCAGGGCCTGGCTGGGGCAGTTGCTCAGGTTTCTTCATCCTTGTCACCTACCATGGTGTTTGAGTGGCAGCACCTCAGGATTGTGGGCTGCCCTCAAGGTCTCGATGGACACAGGTAGAGAAGCTAAGGCTCCCAGCCTAGAATGCACAAGCAATACCCCTCTTTGTAGGAGCCGCTTTCTCTTTGGCTGTACGAACTTGCCAGGTATTTCAAAATAAAGAATGCAGGTATTTGAGGATGACTCATGAGGCATCAGGCCCACCTGGACTGAGTGTCAGTTGTGTGTGCCATAGTAAAACGTGGTCCTAGGATGAAGCTGTCGCAGTATGACAGCAAAGGGAGATCTTGCTGGCTCAGCCAGTACAATATATCACCCTGGACAATTTCCTCAGCCCCTCCATCCTAATACCGACAGCTGAAAACTAAATGTGTTTCAGAAGAGAAGGCGAGGAAGCCAGTCTTGCACTGAGACCCCTGCCTCGGGGAGCCTTCTGCCCTGTCCCTTCTGTGCATGTTCCAGCAAAGGGTGTTGGTCACCGACTTGGTTAGGCAATGAATAAGGGTCCAGCAGAGTCAGGAGGCATGAGCAGCTGGTCACCAGCACCTTGCTTTTGGGGCCAGAGGATCAGCATGGTGTGAGGGTTGCCTGGCCATGATGGCACAGCTATGCTGCTCCGAGGAGCCTGCTGCTGTCTTCTGCTCTGCATGTGTGCTGCTATCTGGGCTACAGCATGAGTCTTACTAAATATCCCCCACAATCCCAGCCACCTGGTCCATTACCAGGCACGCTAATGCCGGTGATGTGCAGCGTTTGACCCCTGGGGGAGCCTCCTCTCCCTGCTCAGGGCTGTTGTGCGAGTCCTGTATGCACTGGCATCCAGAACAGGCAGCCCTCCACCGCCTGCCACAGTGGTGCCCTGCTGCCATAGAAGGACCTCTGACTGCAAGCCAGAGCTGGTGGTGGTATTAACAGAGTAGGTGTTGCTCCAGTCTGGGTACCAACCGTTACCACTGCTAACTGGTTGGACTGGCATTTGCCAGGCAACCACCAGGCTGCAGCACTTTAGCAGTGCCTGTTTTAATTTCTGTGCTTTGGAGGAGACCACCAACGCGGTGGTTTGATCTGGTTCCTGCAGCCGTGCGCAAGTACTGCCTTTGCTGCGGTTCTGCTTTCTGCCGCCGAGCGGTAACTTCGGGCTGCGTGGCGTTCGGGTGCACTGACTGCAGCTTGGTGCGTTCCAGGTGAAACCTTTGTTCTGGGAGATGGCCTCCCAGGGCCCTTGGAGCCTCGCCTGGACCCCATGGACTCTGCCTTGAACTCTGTCAATTCATCCAGCCACAGCAGGAGCTCCAGAGACTATCGCCTGCAAGGATACAGGCACCTGCACCAACCCTCTAGCCTCACCCAGGGCAGTACCTCTGCCTTGCGTAGGCTTAGCTCTGGGGGTAAGAGAGTTAAGAAGCCAGCCCTGCGATTGTAAATGTGGCAATAAAGGGCTTTTCTAACTCCAGTTACACCTTTTTAACTTCAGCAAGTACCAGAGACTGGCCTCTACACTGTTAAACAGGTAGTCTGGTAGGTTTAATGGTAGCTCTAGAGATGTGGCCAATGGGCGGGTGGAAGTACAAAGAGGTGATGCTTGTAGGGTCACTCATGCGGCGTGGCGACTAGGTGGGACCTGGAGGTCAGTGGATAGGAAGGAGTAGGCAGGAGCTGAATTTGTGAGCATGGGCAGGGGCCTGTCAAAGAGATAAATGGGCGTTTGAGTCCCTGAGGATGGATCAGGAACGGACAGGGAGTCAAGAACTGCCTGATGAGGCTGGGAGCTGGGGTGGGTGGCCAGGGGGATGGGTGAATGCGCCAATGGCACTTGTCTGTGTGGAGGAATAGGGGCAGGAGAGCTGTTCATTGCAGTAGGTGAGCACATGTCAAATCCAGATGTTTGCAAAAAAAGTTGTAATTTTAGGTGCACGGCATCAATAAAAGCCTCTACAAAGCTCAGGCTGCTGATGCCTTGATTGTCTGCCTCCCCTCACATCTGTGTATGCAGGCAGAGAGCTGGAACAACAGGCTGTGCTGATGCTGGCACGTTGGGAGCAGGACTTCTGTTAGGTCAAGCGGTGCTTCACGACAACAGAACTTTGCGTACAGGCTCAGTCTGTCAGAAAACGCAGCTGATGAAAACATCACATAGCTTTGCTGTGCTAAAATTGCTAAAAGTGGTGTTTGGAGCGGGGGAGCGAGGGGAGAAATGGTGCATGGGGAGAGAAGTGGGAATGGAGGACTGTTTTCTGCAAGGTGGGACCCGTCAGAGCAGATGGTCAAGGAAGAGTGGAAATGGGGTGGCAAACTCAGCTGAAGGGGGGCAAGGGCAATTTGGGGTTTAGAGTGAGGAAAAGGGCTCAGTATAGAAGGCTGCCCTGAAAAGTAAGGCCTAAGGAGAGAGAGTAAGGTTTTGGTGCTAGACCTGTGGCACAGGAATCTCTTGGGCATGGCTGGGACATGCCCTTCACGTTGTCTCTGCCATTGCTTTGAGAGAGGAGACTGAATGGTAGATTAAGGGTGAATAAGCGCTGGAGTGGTGCTGTGGGGATACTTGGAGTAACGGCTGCTGTCTCGCTACTCCCACCAGGTTCAGATAGATACCTTGGATCTCGAGATGTCTCGCGGCTCAGCAGCCGCGATCCCTCATCCTGGACGGTGGAGGAGGTGATGCAGTTCATACGAGAATCGGATCCACAGCTGGGACCCCATGCTGACCTCTTTCGAAAACATGTAAGTATGTCTGTATGTGTGTATGTATGTATTTGTGTGTGTGTACATATGCATATTATATATGGGAGAGGGCAGATCATCACACAAAGAAAATCTAGGAATCAGAAGAACGGCAGCACTTTGTACCAGCTGGAGTTTTGTGCTAAGAAAAACATCCTTATAAATCCTGCTCCTGTTGTGTTCAGGCTTGGGATCCTCTTACTCAGAAATTGTCAAGAGGAAGACATCGCAGCCCAGTCAAAACTCCAAGCACCGCTGCCATTGAGCATATGGAATGCCCAGCTCTTAGCTGGATTTGAACCCTGGCACCGAAAACACAAAACCCTCTTCATCCTGGAGTCCTAGTATTCACCGCGTAGCAAATTTCTCCTGGCAGAAAACATGTTTCAAGTGATGAACTCCCGTTTCCTATAAAAATGAGTCTCCTAAGGTTCTGGTTCTTGTGCATATCTTGACGTGTAAAATAGCTGCAGATATACAGCATGGAGTTTGTACAATTAAAGCTACAAAAATTTTGGCAGTCCCAAATCCTGATTCCTGCCAGACAGTTCATCTTCCCTCTGTCTCTTCATTAAGTCCATGTTATACCTGGTGGTGCTTGTGAAGTCAGAAGAGCAGTAGGAGAAAATACCCATCTTCCCTGGGCAGGAGAGGCAGACAGGATGCTTCTTGCTCTGTGCTGGGCTGAGACAACACTCTTTTTTTTTTTTTTTTTTTTTTTTAAAGTTCGTTCTATTTTAGAATCACCAGTAATTGAAAAATGTTTTAATTATGCAAGAGAGTACTCAGCTCTGCTAAGGGAATGCTGCTGTATTGGCAATCCTGAGGAAGAACTTGGCTTTCATCTTAAAAGCAGAACAAACCTGGTACTGGAGATCACTGGAGATCTTACCAAGTGTGAGACCTAACTGAGCATCGACATAGGACAGGATTTTCTGTTGTTCGAGGTTGTGATTTTTATTTTTCATTTATAAGTCCATTAAAGTTTCCTTCATGGAAACAAGTCCACTGCCAAGCCTGGACCAGGTCAAGGACAGGAGTGCTGCAAGGGACTGGAAAACTTCCACTCGCAGATGCTAAGTGCAAAGCTGTTCTCCGGCTATTTTGAGCTTCATGGTCCTTCCCCTCCTGAGCCTCAGTGAGGGACACAACTGGCTCAGCTGTAAAGCATCAGATACATTTAAAAGTTGTGATGTTGAGATCAGCCCTGCTCCACCATTGCTCGGCCACCTGCTGGGACTTTGCTTACAAACCGGAAATTTGCTTTGCACGCAGTCGCAGCATCTTTGGATTTACATGGTTTGGTCCCTTGCCTCCTTCTTCAACCTTGGCTTCAGGGCTGTGTGTGTCACAGCAGGACTGCTGTCAGGGTTGGTGCATCCTCTACCAGGAGATTTCTCCTGCAGTGGGATGACAATGCTCTTGAGTGAGAGACTGCTCCCCTGCACTGCCACTGCCTTGATCGTTCCCCTGTCAGGGAAACCCGTCTCTTTCCTTTCCCTTTCCCTTTCCCTTTCCCTTTCCCCCTTTCTCTTTCTCTCTCTCTTTCTTTCTCTCTCTTTCTTTCCTTCTTTCCTTCTTTCCTTCTTTCTTCCCTTCCTCCTTCCCTTCCCTTCCCTTCCCCTTCCCCTCCCTCATAGGTATGGCTCCTGGGTGTTTATCATCCAACAGATTTTCCACCACCACATGGGGGTCTGGGGCTGAACCCCCATGCTGGAGGCAGGGCAGGATGCAGGGATGCCTGCGCTGGGATGCTGCAGTTATGTGCAACCCACCTTCGCTGTTGCGCGGTGTGCCGTGCTGCTTCAGCCATCGTCATTTTGGGCACAGGGGCTTAGGGCTTGCAGGTAGAGTCACAAGTGCTATTGTTTCCCCTCCTTGCAGGAGATCGACGGGAAAGCCCTGCTCTTGCTGCGGAGTGACATGATGATGAAGTACATGGGGCTGAAGCTGGGGCCAGCCCTGAAGCTCACCTACCACATCGACAAGCTAAAGCAAGGCAAGTTCTGAGAGGACACTTGGCAGGACGGATTCTGGAAGCTCCGCTCCTGGCCATCCATACCCGCGCTCGCCTGCCGACAGGTACGCATGCACACACACCCATTTATGCCGCAGATGGACACCTCGCCAACACCTCAGCCCCGCTGCAGGGGTCCAGCCACCCACCCACCCCTGCACCAGCGGCCAGGCCCCGGTGGGCACTTGAGAGGAGGCTGGCGCACAGTTGGCCCCGGGGCT
>NW_010538718.1:34574-34812 GCF_000687285.1 Phaethon lepturus
CGGCGTCCCCAGCCTCGCCTGCTCAGGGCGGCCCTCAGCTCCCGTCCCCTCAGAGGGGCGGTGGGCCGGCGGGGCTGGATGCTTCGTGCTTTGCCAGCCAGCCCGGCTGCGAGGGAGACGGTGTCCCTGACCCATGCTTGGCCCCCATAGCACCGCAGGGAGCTCAGAGCAACGACCACCCCTGTCCCCATCTTCCACGCCTGGTGGGAGCCCGGCCACCCAGCCCAGGGGCCACTCG
>NW_010538718.1:35033-45780 GCF_000687285.1 Phaethon lepturus
CCATCTTCCGCGCCTGGTGGGAGCCCGGCCGCCCAGCCCAGGGGCCACTCGCCTCCTGACCTCTGCCTGCCCCTCAGCTCCCAGCCTTCCCCCAGTAGGGGATGGTGGGCTGGGGATGGAAGCCTTCGTATTTATTTCTGACTGGGGAGGCCCCAGGAGCGTGGAGCAAGCTCTGGGAGAGCCAAGGAGCGTGGCTGGGGCTGGCATAAGTGTGGCAAGGATGGGCCTGGGTCGGCATCAGAGGCTGGCTGGATGCTGCAGGACTTGACTGATCCTTCTCTCTCTCTCTTTTTTTTTTTTTTTTCTTTTTTTTTTATATAAGCTTTTTTTTTTTTTTTCCTTTTTTTTTAATATAAGGAGTTGTCTGTTTAAAATGATGAAATGATTTTTCTACCTGTTGTTGAACTTGCAGCTCTTGGGAGATTTTTAGCCAGAGGTGCAAAGGTTCATCTTCCCAGGGGCCCTCCTGGTCCTCTGCTGTTTTGGTCCGTCCCAGCTCAGTGTGTGCGAGAGGGTGTTGGGTCTGGCAAGTCAGAGGATCCTGCTGTGGTGACCTGTCCTTGCGTTGCTCTTCCTGCGAGGGCTTTGCCCTACCTGAGGGCACCTGTTTGTTTCAGACAGTCTAATGTATTTATTTTTGATGGCACTTGAGCAGTAACCCTCTGTCCCAGACATGTTACTGCAGCTGCAGGAGGAGTATCAGAGCGGAGGCCGCCCAGCCATGCCACCCCGGCCCCTGGACAGCAGCTGCCAGGCTCGGGGGCGCCAGGGGGAACCACGGGCCTGCCGGTGGGAACAGGGGCTGCGTGGTCCCCTGGAGCATCGCCTGTCCTGGCCTGGGATGAGCTGGGGCAGGGCTGACGGGCAGAGGTGAGGGCTGTCCAAGGCGTGTGCCCACACCTGCACCCACACCACGCTCACACAAGTCCTTTCTGCAATGACCAAAGTGCTGGGACGGGGGTCTCTGCTGGAAGCACTTCTGTCTTCTCCTGGCTCTAGCTCAGCCTCCGCGCATCCAGAGCAATGTCTCACACCCTCTTCCCTGACAGCCTCGAGGGCCCGGGCCAGCAGCAGCACGGAGCCCCGTGGTGAACGACCCTCTGCTCTCTTGCACTGGGCCAGGTTTACCCCTAAGGGGAAAAGTTGAAAAAAAAAAAAAAAAAAGGGCAAAACAAAAACAAAGTACCCCAAACCCCAAAGTAATAAAAAGGCTTTTTGTTGTACAGAAAAGTCTGTGCTGCAGTCCCTGCTGCTGCACTGGTGTGGCTCCGGCCACTCATAAAGCCCTGTTGCTCACAGCGTTGGCCCCGGGACGCCCCTCGTTTTTACCTGACACTGATCCTGCTGGCCTGCTGCAGACAGGTCCCCGTGCGGGGTCAGCCAGTGCTTTCCTCTGCACTTACTTTACGTTGATTTGTTTATAAATAAAAGAATAACTAAGTTCCTCCTCGCTGGTTGTGTGTGCACTGATGGGAGCGCTTGGCTGGGTCCCCGGCAGCATCTCCCCATGTGTGCCCGCTGTCGGGGGAGCCGGGGAAGCACAGGGCCAGGGCCTGGGGTGTTGCTTCAGGACGAACCCCTGGCTGCTCCTGCCCTGCTCCTCCTGTATGGTTTATGGCAGAGCTGGGCCAGACCTGGGCTGAGAAAAACAAAGCAACACAAGTGATCTGGTGATGCGATGAACGAGGGCTCATTAGTGACGAGGGCTCATTAGTGACGATGGGCCATAGTGAGGCGCATCGGGTTCTGCCGAACCTCCACTCAGCCCCTGACACCTCCCAGGCTCCTGCCTGTTGCAACTGCCTCTACCTTTCCAAAGCCTCCAACGTTGCTCGGTTCCATCCAAAGCAGCTGTTCGCTGCTCTCCAGGATATTTTTCCCCAGGAGCATCCCTGCCAGGGAAGCGCTGTGGGTCCCTGCGCCGCATCACACGTGTGGTGGAGGGGCTCTGTTGCTGCATGACCACTGCACCGTTGCTGGCATGGAGCCCTGGCATCACCAGTTCCAGGTCCAGGAGCGCAGCTGCTCTCAGGGGTGTGCAGGATTGGCAGTGGTGCAAGCAGAGGCTGTCGCAGTTCTTTGTTCCTGCCTGAAGCTTGTGGGGCTCCCCCACACCTGGGGGGCATTGGGACAGGGAGCAGCCCCTGGCTGGAGGCCCTGAACCCATCACTGTGCAAACACACCTCAAACCTGCACGTCTGCTCCGTGATGGTGCCCTAGGCAGGTAACAGCAGCTGGGGGCACAAGGCTGGGGCCAGCTGAGCCCCCCACATTGCCCACCAACACAGACCATTGCCATGACCGTGGCCCCCACATCTGGGCAGCCGCAGGTTGGCCTGGAGCCCCTGTGAGCTGTTCAGGGCTGCTCCATCCCACCAGGAGGGAGCTGGTGGGCTGGGTAACAGAGGGGCCAGAGACCAAGGGGGCCCAGCCAGGCCCCACACCGTGCTTGGGGCACCTGCCCCCGCAGCACACACTAGGGTGCCCCTGGGCTTGGCATGGCTGCTCCTCCCGTGGCACCATGGTGAGGCAGGGATGAAGCCAAGGTGAATCTCACCTACACATGCGGTGAGGTTGGGGCTTGTGTACTGCATCAAGATGTGCCTGGAGCACCTCGTGACATCTGCTCAGGCACCAGCGGCAAGAGGAAGGTGCTGGTGGTTGCAGAAGGCAGGTGAGAGGCACCCAACCCCAGGAGGGGCAGTGAGGTGGGTGCTGCTGGGGAGACAGGGCCTAGGCTGCTCCTGGAGGTCCAGCACCCCATGAGGTGGGAAAAGCATCCCAGCTCCCTCTGGCAGCCTTGGGACCTGCTGGGCACCCTGGGACCTCTGTTCAGGTGCCTCTGGCCCAAACTCACCCCTTGGACTGTCTGTCAGCAGCATGGTGCTCCCAGCCCGGGCTGATGAGGACCTGGGGCTCCACCATGCCAGCACCCAGCCCTGTCCACCTTCTCCTGGGACTGCAGGGGGAGCAAGCGTGTCCCTGCCCACAGTCCCACAAGATCCATCCATCTTTTGGGCTGCCTTAACCAGCTCCCACAGTGACTGTGCTCCCAAAACCCAGTGCTGAGTCCCATGGAGGCCCATTTTATTTGTTAGATTTCATGTACCTTAACTTCATGTGCTCACTTCAGTTGCAGCCCCAGCTAAGGAGCTAAAATGCAGCAGCAAAGAGCCAGGATCAAAGCAGAAAATAGCTGCCACTCTGGGGTGCACCACCCCAGCCCAGGAAGGGCATACAGGACTGCTGTGGGGCTGCCTCGTCCCTGTCCCACCACTAAAGGAGCCCAGCTCAGGGAGAGAGGTTTTACCAACATGCCCACTAGTCAGGCTGTGGAGACAGCGAAGTCCTCCCTTAGGGCAAAGGCAGAGAGCGGGGCTGGCACCTGGTGCCCCAGGAGGGCAGCAGGGTTTGTCTGGGGAGAGCTGAGCCCTCCTCCCCCATGAGCAGCTCCCTCCTCTCGCCTCGCAGAGACCAGCCATGGCTCAGGGCAGTCAGCTCTCTCTTGGTGACCATAGAGCAGAAAAAACACAGCCCTTGCGGCAGTGGAGCACGCTGGTCCCAGGCCACTGTGCCCTGCTGGAGCCAAGCGAGCTGAGGAAGGGAAAGGAGCAATCACTTCCCCACTCCTCGCCTTCGGCAGTGGGCAGCAAGCGCAGGGTGCCGTGGGCCTGGGGAAGCTGGTTATGAACCCACAGCTGGAGCAAGACTCATGCTCCTGGAGGGGGAGCACAGCAGCAGTGACAGCCCCACACACCACAGCCCAGAGACACGGCTCTGGTCCTGCCACCCCACCGTGGGCACCAGGTAAGCAGCTCTCGCAGCTGAGGAGGAATAGGGAGCAAAACCATCCAACAGGCAGCTTGCAGCTGTTTTTTAATGAAAAACTGCCTGTAGGCTCAGTCCAGCTTCCCCAGGTTTCTCCACTGCTAGAAGCCCAGTAATTTCAGCCAGACTTCAGAAATACATGTCTAAACACCACGGCAAATATGGCTAACAAACCTCTTCTAGCTTACACCGGATTAATTTAAAATCAGACAGTATTATACTTTAGTCCTTCTTCTCCCTCTCAGCTACAGAAGTAATATAGCAATCTCTTGGCTAGTTACTTATTTTATTACAAATAAGCATTTCGTGACCAAGTCAGTTGCAGAGTTTTGGCCAAAACAAAAACATTTCATGAGAAAGAATGAACAAAGTTGTGCTACAGGTAGTAATGATCCCGCACTGCTAGAGGACCAGCCATTTCATGACCAGTGCCTGTTCAGTACAGAGCATCTCTGACTGTTGATCATTTTTGCGGCACTGTTCTAATTGGCACACACGAAGAATGCTCAAAGTTTTCCGGGCTAAAAGTAGCTTTATGGCATATATTTCAAATAATTGAGGAGGAATAAAGCAAGAAGGGCTGTGGAAAAGATCACTTAAGATGAGACACAACAAGTTTGGCATCAGACAACACAGGAGTTAGTAGTCAGCCAGGCTTCAGATGTACAGCTTTCTTGAACTTTAATGAACTGAGGAGTTCTGAACATAGAACACTTCAGACAAATAAGACACTTTCTTCCTTTCTTCTAAATTACCAAAGACCAAAAACTCTGTTGCTTACACTGCAGCAAGAGGTAGGGGGGGGAAGCGAGTGCGTTTCCCACCCCAGAACTGCAAAGCTGAGCTCGTCATCATAGGACAGCACACAATCGACAAACTAAACCGAGTAACACTGCAGGCAAATTGCGAAGCCCCTCCCTCGGGAAACAGCAGTTCTGTATTGCATCGAGTGCGGGACACGTGGCTCCGCCGTATAAAAAAAGGCAACGGAAGGCTCCACTTCCAATCAACAAAAAAAAAAAGCACCATGAACTGTTCAGTCCAAGGCAAGTCACAACAGGAGCTTTTAAAGGCAGCATCTGAAAGTAGTTCACTTTCTTTTCTGTACCTCCCCTTGATGCAAGGAGTTGAAATTTCCCAGCCAAGAAGCAGCACCAGCAAACACTGGCATAGAAAGGGCTAACAGTTACGCCTTGTTTCAGACAATGATGGACTTTCCTGACAGTCTTTTTTTTTTTTTTCTTTCACTCTCCCCCCCCCGCACCACCCTCCCGAGCCAAGTTAATTGCATCCCTGCAGAGTGACATATCACAGTTAGAGCTGATCATGTTCCAGAGCAACTCTATTCCAGGAATATTTTCCTGGTTAAAAGTTCATTGCTGGCAATGAATGCACCAAGACCACCAGTGCCAAACGTTTTTAAATGCTACTGAAAAAAAACAAAAAAAAACCCTGCATAAAGCTGAACAGACCTACCCTCTGCAGCAGAGCACAGCTCAAGAACTGAGCGAGCCCCCAAAATCTAGTGTCATCCACATAATTTCACCAGTAATAAAGACTGCTGAGGGAGCAGAAAGGCTGGAGAAAGCAACTCAACTGTCACTGTCCAAGACATAAACTCATGCCAGCATTACCATGCATTAGCAAGGAAGTGAGCAACTGCGTTCTCCCCAACACGTCAAATCCCATACCCAAATTTGCTTTTTATCTCCAAGATAGTGCTAACTGAAGAAAGTCCAGAGGTGCATGTGCTGTGATGAGCTCTCCTCCAGAAACAAACAGAATCTACACAGAAAATAAACAAAGGACAGAAGAGTTGAGGAAATAACAGGAGAGGATTTCATAACGAAAATTATAAAACCATAACTTAAGAAAGCCCAAAGCTGACAGTGTTCAAGCTATTGCTGTAAGAATGCCTGGAAAATCTAATGAAGACTCTTCTCTTCAGTGAAGACACATCTGGAGAAACAGAGAAAGGAAAGGAGCAGCAGTTATTGACAGTGAAGAGCAACAGGCTAGAACTGCACGGCACACTGAAGTCCAAGTCCTACATACATCACCCCAGACAAACATAACATGTGAGACCTGACAACACTCCTCTTCCAGGACAAAAGATGTCTATTACTTTTATAGGGGCACTATGGCAACATTAAGATCAGTGTATTACAACCCCCAAGAAAGCAAGCTCCTTCTAGAAGTTGATGTTTAAATAAAATGTAGGGCGTGAGCACTGTTAAGCTAAGAATTAACTTCATGCCCTTCCCAGCACTGCCCGTGGCTGGTACCAAAGGAAGATCTTCATTATGATGCAGCTATTAAGAGAGAGTTGAGCTGAGCCATGTGCCAGCAGATGCCAGTTAGGGGACACACCACACATGCAGTGTCGCTTTCCCTACAATTTTCTCATTTGGGAACAGCCTCCAAGCCATCAGGTATCAATGCAGTGCCCAGACTTGTCACATTAGGGCGCACACTAGACACGGTCAGTGAGCCAAAGGTTCAGAGTATCTTCAGGAAGATAAAAATTTACAGAGAGGATTCTTCAGCTTTTAGTTTGCTGTGGTACCAGAACTGGAACAACCCGACACCCAATGATCCCAGCTATCTTCAGCACTGCAACAGCCCAGTCCCGTGACCAGGGATGGGGAAATACTTCTGTGCTAGACTCGGGCTAACCCTCCTCTTTATTCTGCGGTTAGCTTTGGAAGGATGTTAGATGAAGGAAAGGGGGGAGAGAGAAGTTGGACATCCTTGGTCCCCTGGCATTCAGCAATAAGCCCCTGTTCTCACTTGACATGCATGTGTACAAATGCTGCTTAACTTCTCCAAGAACACCACATAAGACCAGCCAGAGTGAGGAAAAGCATTACGTCCACCATCGCCTACCGCACAAAGGGAGAACTCATTTAAAAATTAAGTCTACCTTTTTTGCTGGTGAAGTCTGAATGCTAGGTTTTAGTGCTGCCCCCCCCAAGACTCGATTATATACGTCCAATTTTCACATCCACATAACAGCAGCTACTACAGTTCAGAGCTCAAGCCCACTGGTTTGACAGAGAAACTTGCTGTCTCAAGAGATAGGGGAGAATGGCTATTTCAAAAACGTTCTTTGGCAAAGGTGAGAGATTGCTTGCAAAATACTAAACTTTCTAAATCCAGTAACCCCTTGCTCAGCTTTGCCTCCATTTTCAGCAGTGTGTGCTGAATCTGTGCTTTGTTTCTTTATTTGAATTTAATCTCAAACTCCCACATATATTTTTATACTTTATTATGTGTCAATTTGCTAAGGAAATACGCATCTGCATCTGTTACACAGACACGAGATATTATGCATCCCTCTGCACAGCTGGAACACGTGTGTGAGCACCAGCACTTTTCATGGCGTACCAGTTTTCTACCAAGTGATGTGAAACATTCACATGCCAGGAGGAAAGACTGAACAAGGAATTTTTTCCATAAGGAAAGAGGTTGAGGTCATTAAAAGTTACCTGGAATCAGTCATGATTCACTGATGGAAACTTCAGCTCTGTTATCTCCAAGTCAGGTGAGCTGCTGCCACTTCTATCACTGTAGGTGTCCCTGCAGAATTCAGAAATACATATATTTTACAGAGCTCAAGTGCTTTCTAGACCTTGTTTTGCATCAGGAATTAGCAGGGTTTGGTAGTAAGTACTGCTGGCTGAGGCTGAAAAGCAAAGCACACAAAATTCCTAGTATAGCTGTCCCTTTGGAAAGAAGGCTGTCATCATCAATTTTAAGGTTTGTGAATTAAAATTATTATACATATAATAGGCATTTTATAAGGCAAAGTTATACTAAATGAAATTAATTAAACAGGAAATAGGAGACTAGTTAACCACCCATAAACCATTCTATTTCAGCTTCCCAGTAACAGCTGAGCCTATAATCCATTAAACAGCTTTTTCAGAACCACAAAGTAATTCAGATCAGAAGGGGCCTTAGGACAGTTACACCACAGGGACAACTATCAGATCAGACACAGCTGCGCAGGGCTTTATCCAGTCACATTCTGAAATTCTCCAAGGACGGAGGCTGCGCAGCCTTTCTGGGAAACATGCACCAATGTGTGGCTGATCTAACAGCAAAAAAGATTTTCATTATATCCAGTCAGAACCTCTCTTACTTCAATTTATGTCCATTAAGTCTCATCCTCTCACCTTGCACTTCTGTAAAGATCCTGTTTTCATCTTCTTGATAAAATGTTTTTGTAGATGCTGGCAGGCTGCCCTCAGGTCCCCCATAAAGTTTTTCCTTCTCCAGGCTGAACAAGCTCCAGCTCCTTCGGCCTCTACTCACTGGGCAAGTACTCCAACCTCCTGACCTTCTTAGTAGCCCTCCACTAAACTCTCTCCAATTTATTGATCTTTTACTTGTACCAGGCGACCCCAAACTGCACAGAATATTCTAGATGTGGTCTAACAAATGCCAAGTAAAGAGACATAATCACTTCTCTCCATCTACTGTCTGTGTTCTTATTCATACCGCCCAGGATACTGTTCGTCATTCCTTTGCTGCCAGACACAAACTGCTGGTTCACGTTGAGTTCACTGTTCCCCAAGACCTCGTCAGCAGAGCTGCTCCCGAGCTGATCAGTCCTCAGTCTGTATTACTGCAAGGGGTTCCTAGGTACAGGACTCTGCATTTGTCCTTGTTAAACTTCATTGGGTTCCTGCTGGCCTAGTCGTCCTACCCAGGACCCTCTGAACAGTGCTCCCATCCTATGGTCTGTTCCCCCCAATTTGGTGTCACCTGCAAACCTCATGAAAGTGCAATGATGAGACTTAACCTGAACTTGCAATGAGAGTTACAAGGCCACAGGAATAAAGGGGAATACAGGCTAGGCTATAACTGCCCCCAGTATTTTTAGATTATATGCTAACCATGAAACAATTTGCGACCACAATCAGAAAAGACTCCAAGAGCAGGTAATACCAACTTAGGATGCTGCAATACAGAGGAAACTTCAGCTCCTCTGCTGTGAGAAGCCATTTCAAACTCAAATGTGCAAAAGCAGGAAATTAGAATATCCCTCAACCCTTGGAAGCACTGAAATGAGGTGTCTTCACACAGAAACTCTTCAGAGCAGATCAGTTAAAGCACAACTGACAGTCATTCTCCAGACATCGACACAGGAATTCCTGTGGTGTAGTGGCATTGCAGCTCAACCCAGAAAGGCCAATACTTTCCTTTTTGCATTCTTTTAGTTTAATACATTCAGTGCTATTTCTCTTTTGCATTCAGTTTGGGGCTTTTTGTTTAGCACATGTTAGCACTCCAGCTACACAAGCAAATCCTCTTTGTTCTCCTCTGGAAGGAGGAAAAAGGGTCACTACCAAAGTGATGTTTATTTGCTACACATCAAATCATAGAATAGTCTGGTGTTGGAAGGGACTTTTAAAGGCTATCTAGTCCAACCGCCCTACCATGGGCAGGGACATCTTCAACTAGAGCAGGTTGCTCGGAGCCCCATCCAACCTGACCTGGGATGTTTCCAGGGATGGGGCATCTACCACCTCTCTGGGCAACCTGGGCCAGGGCCTCACCACCCTCACTGTGAAAAATTTCTTCCATAGATCTAGTCAAAAAATCTACCCTCTTTTAGTTTAAAACCATTACCCCTTGTCCTATCACTACAGGCCCTGCTACAATGTCTGTCCCCGTTTTTCTTATAAGCCCCCTTTAAGTACTGGAAGGCTGATTTTGTCACAACTGCTGAGTGGAACTGCAGGGCATTAGGGAGCAGTAGAAGGAAGTAAATGCACCATTAAGTCTACCCAAAACATTAGCTGTTTTGCAGATTGAGACAAAAGAAAGCTTAAGTCAAAAGAAATTAAAAAATGAAACTGCAACAACCAGGGCTCATTCTTTAATCCAGCAACAGGAACAAGCTTCTTGTACCTAGGACTTATACAAGGAATGTGGGGAAAACCCCATGAGGTCTCCAATCATGTAGAAGAGCAGGCCCAGATGCAGTTTCCCCAAACACCTCTGACTGACAACATGAGACTGCACAGTTACTCTCTCTGAAGTGGGGACCTCACTGCAGAACAGCTATATGGCACTACAGTCAGTGTTAAAATGCAAGACAAGAGGTTTCAAAGAGTGGAAAAAAGAGGTGCTGCAAATACCCCCTAGTTACCCTGCAGTAACTTTGTGCCAAGAGTTTATCCTGTAGGAAGCAGCACTACCCTGTGAAAGTTCTGACTAGTGTCTTCCTTCAACCTACCTGGGTGAGAGCCTGCAGCCCTTTTGTAGATAATGCGTGAGTCTTCCTGCAGATGCCAAGAGGAGGCCGAAGTATGGGGGAGATGGCTTAATTGGTCTAGAGAGGAATTCAGGGTGATACTGAACACCAACAAAGAAAGGATGCTCTAAGAGAAAGAAACAGAAAATATTAATGTCAAGTCTCTTCAGCCTGTGGCTGAACTGCAGATGAAAGCACTGAGCACACTGGTTGAAACCTTGATGATGGCAAAGAAGTGTCTTTTGTCCCTAAGTGGACAGGCACATGAGATTTTTTTTTTTTAGTGTAATTTTATGAATGGCATCATTCTGAGAGCGCCTGGATTGGTCCCACTCAAAAACCTGCTCCATTACCCACCAAACACTTTCCCTTGTAAATACCTACACCTATAAACTAATTGCATAAGTACTCACCTTCCAACTCAACCACTTCCATTCGCTCTCCCTCCTCATCCTGGCCTACAAACTTCAAACCTTGCTCTTCAAAACACTTTTTCAATTCTGGATTGACCTAGAAGACCAGGAGGAAGAAAATGCATGATCTCTTCTGTTTGGATTACACAGAACAGCTCAACACCTACAATAGCAGATTTTTACCTCAAATCTGTGTCTATGTCTCTCTTCCAAGAAATCATGATCTCCATATAGCTTCCCT
>NW_010538718.1:45811-59065 GCF_000687285.1 Phaethon lepturus
AAGACACTTAGAGCAAATGCCAAAGAGTTTGCACAATGCCAAGTTTTAAGAAGCTCATATGAATAGTATCCATCAGAATCCACCACTTCTAGAGGGGACAAAATTCATTGATCTCCATTTCACTACCAGAACAAAGTCTGCAAACACCTACCATTCAAGGATGCTTTAACTTCGCAGGTCTCACTTCCCCATACCCACCACACATTCACATCATCCACAGGAAACACTTCTAAAAGAGGTAAGAAATGCCTTACTCATGATTGAATTCTTGGTTTGGAAGAGTGTTCTTCTCTTGCCCAGCCTCATGGTCCCACCCATTTGCCCAGGATTATGTTCCGGCATGTCTATGACCTGCAAAAAGCATTCAGAGAGGGAGGTGAGAATGAAGGAGGAATAACAGTCCCAGGCAGACTCTGAAACATTAAAGGGGGGTGGGGGAACCACAACATCCAAACAAGCAAACCAGCGCAAGGATTGCTGTCTTGACAAGGTAGACCAACAGAACTAGATTAGTTAGTTGAGTTATTCTAGTAAAGGCTGTACAGAACATACGGAGTGTTTGTGGGTATTCTTTAGCATATGAAATGGTCTCAGAGCCTACATAGATCCCATGCACTAATACTGTGCTATTTACTGAACTGAATGTTAAACAAGCAAACAAGCAAATTTACAGAAACAAAATCCCCAAATCAGAATCACTTATACTTTGATAAACAACTTCATAAGCTGTTTTTCTGAAAACTTTTTACTGTTGAGTAGCATTTTAAATTATAGCAGAAGCTAGTTGTTACGGAGGACCCTGGACGAGGCACATAAAGCCTGCAGTCTAAGAAATGCAGGTTCAGAAATCTGTCCACAAATGTTCCAAGGAATTAATGTCTGTCTATGTTAATTTCTGAGATCATAATTAAACAGTTACGCAGTAGAATCTGGGTATCACCAAATCTTTACCATTTAGTCTGTGAAATCAGTTAGCTTTCAAACTGCTGTTTAAGAACCTTTTACCTCTTACAAAACACCTTGTTTTATGAAAAAGTGTAATTAAAAATAAAAATAAAAAATATTAGTGTTTCACCTATAATAAGCACAGCAATCTTCTATGAAGCAGCAACTGCCATACAGTTAACTAGGCAAAGAAGTTTTCAGACTAGTAAATGATCAAAGACAGACTTAAAAGCCACAAGGGGTAATAATCCAAACTCTTAACTGTACCAACAGGTATGCACAGAGAAGTCTGGCACAGTAAGGATATTACAAGCAAGTTGGCATAAACTCACCACTGGATGAGCAGTTTTGGGGTCAAATTCTGTCGAGTTAGCATCTGCAATGTTACATTCATCAATTAGAAACACAAAGTCACTCATACCATGATGTGCATTTACAGGTACCCCCCCAGGTACTGCTGCATCTCATCCCCACGCTTCTGGCAAGCGGTGACCTTAACTGTGCTGAGCCACTCACCTACACAGAGCTGCCAACTCAGCCCCAGACAGCAGAAACAGGACTCTGTCAGCATTGTTTGCTATGAATTTCTGAGACTGCCATCAGAGGTTGCAATCTTAGGGCAACCAGTCTAGTGCAATCGGTGATGAGGGTCATTCAGGAAAAGGACATATTCAACACCTTAGAATATTTTAAATAAAGCCAGGGAGTAGGAAGGGAGCAGAAGTACTCTGAGAAACACACTTTCCCCTATCTTCACTGCTAGTGAGACTCAGAATAAGGCTGAGAAACTAAATTTAGCACTCTGTAAAGCCAGTTTTGACAACAGGGACCTAGTCAATTAAAGCAGTAAAGCCCAGAAAGCAATTCAAGTCACTGAAGTAGGTACAACTATCTCAGCAGCTGAATTGCTTTTCATCTTCCTTCCCACTGGCTATAATAGGAATTTAGGACATCCAGCACACATAGGCACAACTCCACATAGGTGTTTTATTCAGGAACTGAACCTCACTCTAAGGAACAGAAAGTTTTCTGTCATTGTAAACATGCCTTACTCCACTGATTTTTATTTCAATAGGATAAAGAAACTGTTCTTTGTTATTTGAATCAGCAAAGGAGATCAGGAATTTTACAGGCCTAGAAAAAAAAATAAATCTACCACCAATGAAAAATTAAAAGTTACAGGTACTTAAAAAATTACAGGTATTACTCAAGCAATGAAAGAAATGACCAAAACACAGGAAGGGTTTTGTGCAGTTACCTTGCCAACCAAGAACACTGCGTGCAAACTCCACAACTGCTAACTGCATTCCCAAACAAACTCCTGCAGAAGACAAGGCAGAACACAGATCAAGTCAGGGCAAAGACCACTGAGCCTGTACTGCAAAGCGCACACACCTTCACAGAGCAGTCCTGAGTCAGAGGAAATCCTGGATGAGACAGACCTTTGACTTGGATTTAGGGGTCTGTCCACTCTGTACCACGTGCTTCTGACAAGTTTTACTCCGCACCTTCCTTTCCCATCCACTCTGCTCACACAACATTTCCAGTCTCTCACTGTGTCCCTTTTGTTTAAACGCAGTCACATATTTCTTTGTCCCAAGATCACCACAGCCTCCTCTGAAACTTCCTCTGAGACTCCTGCTCCCTTGTTATAGAGATTCCATGCCATCACATCCCAGCCAACTTGGACCACCGCAGAGTTAACTACAGCTGTATTACCCAGTTAAGCCGAGCATAGATCATTGCCTTCCTCAGCCAATTATCTTCAAAATTGTACATTCTAGATACTAATGAAAATCAGTAAAGCCCTTGCTGCAGACCAGTTTGGCTGTTATTCAACCTCCTCCTTCTTATGGATGAAACATGTTTCTCACCTAAGAAGGGTTTTTTCTGTTTTCTTGCCCAGGAAATAGCTTGAATTTTGCCTTCTGTCCCTCGAACACCAAATCCACCAGGAACCAGAACTCCGCTGCATGAGGATGAAAAGATTCCATTCCCATAGGGGTCACCAGCATGGCTTCCCCCAACCACATACCATCTCTCTCCCATAAAATCTTATAATTGTAAGAACTCACTCCTGAAAAGGGCCTTGAAGTGCCCTGCATGGCAAGGCCTGTCTGCAACACAGTTTCCATATAACTTCATATGAGCCATCACTTTAAATGTCAGAGCATTTTCAGGGAAGCGTTGTATAAATGCAAATTTTACCTTCCCGAGAAATCCCAGATGCGATGCAGGTTACAATACTAGAATGGTTCATGTTGCATGACCCACATGCTCTGCACCAAACACCTTTGCAAACACATCACCCAGCCAGGCCATGCCGAGGAAGCTGCTGGCTACAGTGTAACCGCAGGCAAGGACATTAAATTCTGCAGGAGGTTCTTCCTTCTTCTGGTGCCACCCAACGCCCGCTTCCCTGAGGGCTAATAAGCCCCACTTGTTCTTCTTCGCTGGGCTAACTCCTGGCACTCCTCTGCATCCTAATGCTCTTTCGCGTCTCATACTTTCTTCCTAATGAACTTTATACCACATTTACACCTTCCATCCTCTCTCTGTAGCTTTAATAGCCTTTGCCAGTACCTATCCTTTCCCCTTATTTCCTCTCACCGTTTCCCCACTGAGCCTGTGCACATCCTCATCCGCATGATCATCTCCCCTACTGCTGCCTTTCAGAAACTGCCTTGCTTACGTAACAATTCTCCATTTTACATCTTAGCCTAAATTTCATTGAGAGGTATTTGGGGCAATGTCAGATAGTGCTGGTACAGTGCCTAAGAAAACCGCCTCCAGTGAGTCTCTTAATTCCAAAACTGTCCATCGCAGCAAATTCATCAGACATACTCCAAAGAAATGGCCAGAGTATAAGAGTCTTACTCAGCACCACACAGCTTCTGCCATGCTTCATGATATCGGACAGGTTCTTCCTGCAGAGTATCTGGCTCCAAGTCAGCAGAGTCAATATACTGGGAAGAAATCCAAAAAAGGATGATGAGATACTGCCACGAGAGTGTAAATACAGGGTTTTCTTAATTCTCATTAAATTAAGATACCATCATTCCTCCTGGATAGCTCTGGATTTGCTTCCTACTAGATACTTCCTTATGTTTTTTTCTGGGCTGATTTCCTGTCTGATAGTCAACAAAACCGCTTTCCAGCACCATTGTACTATATATGCGCAAACAGAAGCTATGGTTTTTGTTTCTTCCCTACTCTGCAGCACTGCTGTCACATAAATGAAGCTGACATTCGTAGGACCAGACTCATTAAACATGAAGTCTTAATGGAGCACAGTACGATGGGAACACACGGCTATGCAGACAGAAATAACCACACAGCAAGAGAAAATCTGAATTGCTATCTCATCAAATATACATCATTTAATCTTCAAGAGAGACTGAAGAACAAATAGGATATGGTGAAACACAGGCTGTTGTAATTAAAAGATGCTATGACCAATCAAACACATGGAAACACTGCAAATTTTCCAGTTTCTCATCTCCAGTATTCCAGTATCTCTGAACTTCTCAATATTCTGGCAGTCTGTTCACCCTTTTGAACAACCATTTTTGTCTTGTCTTTTTTTTTTTTTTAAAGCTTGGAATACTGCTAAGCAGTTCTTTGACACAACGTAAGATCTCCACGCACAGGACTCATAGAACCTATTCCCCTTCTGAACCATACAAATACAGCTGTGTCAGCAACTACCCATAGATGCATACGCAGGGTTTACCCTTCAGCAGTCTTGTGTTTCGTCTTTTCTCCTCTACTGATTTTGTAAGTTGAAAGGTAACCCAAATGTAGAACAGTGCTGTTATAAAGCAAGCACCTATTTCATGACTCATCGGCATTGTGAAACCACTGCGCATTTAAAAAGTATATTTAAATGAAAGTTAAACTTCTGACAACAGATTTCACCTCTTCAGAGCATCTAGCTACAACCAAGATCCTTAAAAGCATATGTGCAGCCAAACCAGAATGAAAACCTTAATAAAGCCTGAGGCAGAAGCATCTTAAAACCTGTGAGTACCACAAGGATAACAGCAACAAACTAAAAAAAAAAAAGGGATCACTTCCAACACCTGCCAGAAAAATTAAAGCAAACAGTTCCCTCCTCAAATATATCTACCACTCTATCACAGTTCACCATGCAACACTGAGCACTGAAGAGTTCCCATCAATTATACAGACACCTTGTCTATCTTACAGGATGAAAGTTTGCTTTGAAGCTGTTTTATGCCTGACAACAGATGTTTTGATGCTGTAAGCCAAGGACAAATTTAAAGTTCACTGGCTGAATCAACTCTCCCTTACTGTCTACAGGTTTGTGAAAAACTTAATGAAGATGGGTAGCACTGTAGCTGGAAGGAGTTGGGGGGCATTTTTTTTATGCACATGCACCCAGCCCTACCTTAATGTCAAGTTTGTGGTTGATGGCCAGTGCAGAATGCTCCAGTGCTTTAATGACAGATGCATAGGAGTCTGAAAACTTAGTATATTTGCCAACAAGCGCAATGGAACATGTTTCAAGGAGACGGTCATACCTAAACAAAATCAAAACACAAGGGTTATTTTGTCATTAACAGGAAATAGGGGAAAGAATCAATGACATTCTACTCAGCTATTCAAATAACACAAACAGTTGGGCTCTTGAAAGTTTGTACAACTAGAGAGATGACGACTTTGGAGCAGAATGAACTTCTGTAACAATTATGACTTAAAAACATGAAAGCAAAAACAGAAGAAAGGAAAAAAAGAAAGGAAAAAAATTTCAGAGAAAAAGAGTTGCAGAAAGTCATGTATGAATTAACTCATCCCTACTTATGCTGAAAAGCCATTTTAAGTAGATCCAAACTCTTTTCAGGAAGCTGTATTACATTCAAAGTCTGCAGTAAACTATCAAGAAAGAGGATCAAAGCACAATTCTGCATATGTTTATACTGTACAGCATCTTCCCACGCTGCTTCTGACTGAGTTCACTTCAGCAGCTAGAAATACAAAAAGGACTTCTAGAGTCCTAAGATTGTACTGCCTACACTTTCAATCCCCACCATCTGGCAGCATGGGATTTACACAGCATTCTTGGCAACAGCTAAGAGATTGTTTAAAGTTTATTTCAGAATTGCTAAGTACCTTCTTCAAGCAAGCTGGTTACTGAGGGCTTTCCCCATCAAAAGAAAATGTTTTTGACAGTGGTGGTTTGTGTCTGGCATATAAAGGGAAACATCTAGATCTTGAGGCATGTAAAGGAATACATCTAGATCTTGTAAATTAACTTACAAGGACAAACATATTTGAGGCTTCAGAAAGAGCCTGAATGCCAACTGAAAAGATTCAATTCACTATTTCCCCGCAAACATGGAGTCTATTCCCCACAAGAAATAAAAACACTGTGCTACAAGTCTCAGACAGAACAGTTATGAAACAGTTGTTTCACTTGCTTCAAAGCATACTCAAAAGGTACATTTTCACTGACACTCCTGATGACTGCTACATATATGCCCACATAAGGATTTCAACACTTTGTAATGTCACTGGGGTTTTTTGTATGAAAAGTGAGGGCAGAGCTGTCCACCTTTTAATTACTTCAGAAACATTATCTTACAGGATTCTCCATGTTGAAGAGTAGTTTGGGGTTTTTTTTCCAAACATCTAGGAAGAAAATGCATTTTTGTAGTAAAAAACCAAAAAAACCAAAAACACACAAAAATTGACTGCGTAAGAACACTTGAGGAACATGAAGTAACAAGTTGTCACCTAATAATCAACAACGAAGAAGACAAACTAATCTAGAGTCTTAATTCAAACTATGCCCAGCGGTGCAGCTCACCTGTCAGCCATTTCCTTCCACTTCATGAGCATCCTCCTGGGCTGCCTCTCAATGGGGAGGTCAAGCCTGTGTCTGAAGTAGTCAACAACTCCCTGCTCCTCTAACAACAGAGGAACCCGGTAGATAGAAGAGACATCATGAACACAGATGACCTGTTCATACAATATGAGTGTCATTAAAACAGATCTAAGTGCCTATGCGATCATTTTTAGACAGATATTCAGAGAGCTTCTGTCTCTAGCAAACAACCAGATGACCACCTAAACTTCCAGGAAATAACATCTGTTAAATAACATAAACATGAATAGCTTAATACTAGTTTCCACATTCATGAAAAGGTGATCCAACACTTCCCAGGTATTACGGCTCACTGGAGCTCCTTGGGAAGGGCTATAACATTACCTAGCAGTAAGAAAGTCAGCTGCTAAGCAAGTTATGTGAGCACATGGAAAAGTTCGAAGAACGCTTCAAAGAGACTTCTCCTGTGATACAGCCTTCTTGGTAATTCTAATTGAAACTACAGTTAAGCTGTTCACAAGCCCAGTTTCCCCATTTCCCACCACTGCCACTCTTAACCAGGGCTCCCAGTTTGGTTAAAGCCCAGGAAAATCTGTGATCTCAATACAGCAATAAATTTTACAGGGTGGCCTTCATCAAATTTAGGATTAAGCAACTACGAGCAAAGAATTCTTAGGTCAATGAGGAATATCTACATCAATGGTTCCAGTTCACTGAAATGGGCTTCCTCAGACAAGGAAAGACTGCTCTGGACAACTGTCACCTGTCCATCAAAAATGAGACTATACTTTCAGGATCAAAAATATAATGGCACAACTATTTTTAAATCCTCATTTCTCCTGACTTAAATGAAAGCAGAGTTCAGCACTGCACCAGTAAAACCCCCTAGGTTGCAAATTTTCCTCCTTCATAGTCAATAGCATTTACTTCTCAATTCAAGTACAACTGCAGTCAAGAGAAACAACCAGGTAAAATTACATTAAACTTCATGGAAAGTGACTGACAAGAGACAAGTTACTATTCAATTCCTGGCCAAAAAGAGGTAGCTATTGTACTGCTGACACAGAATATTATTGCCAGCTAATTCTGAATGTCATACTTGAAACTGCATGACTCAATTTGATCTCGTTGTGTAGGAAATTAATAAAAATGACTTGACAGAGCCTGGAATTATGAAGTGATACTCAGTCTTTCACAAAAACACAAAATTTTTCAAGCTCGAGCTGGATTGGAAAGTGCTAATATTTAGCTTACAGACTGTTTTACTATTTTCCAAGGTCCACCTTAGACTACGCTATGCAGAGTAGTCTCAGTATAAAAAGAATCATGCTAACATGGAATTTTTGCATATCACGTAACATTCAAGTGAAGCAATGCTTCTCTCAAATACCATTTCAACTTTTCTGTGCAATCTCATGAAATCTTGGGCAGGAGAATAATACCATGAAAAGAGCAATGTACGAAATACATTCGTGTATCCTTTAAACCTAATTTTGCTCAACTACTCTTTGGCGTCTAAATACTGAAAAATCTCATTCTTCTGTATTCACAGAAGGAATGTGGAAGGATAACTAAGGTCAAAAACAGCTATTCAGAAAATACCTTGGATTGCATAGAATTCTCTAAGCCTATGCTAACTACCTTATAAGAAAACCTGTGTGCTGGCATAAAAAGGGCTATTTTTGCAACCGTTACATGTGTAAGGAATGCAGGTAAGAAAGCAGCAGATGAATTATGCAGCTAACAAAAGACACAGCTAGAATACAAGAAAGCTATGCTCATATAAAACTCTACTCAGCATTTGACAAACAGCTAGAATATTTATTGCAAGGAAGTGCAGGCAGGAATCTTTTACCTGTTCTGGTTCAACATGACAGAACATGGAAATCTTTTCTTTTACTGAGGTATCCAATGGAGTGGAGCACCTGCAAACAACCTAACGGAACAGCAACATCAAGGTTGTGAAGCAAAACAGAAGCACTCAGATATTCATATAACAAACCTCTAAAAAAAGCTGTGTTTTTGCAGTCTCCATGACTTCAAGAAAAAAAAAAAAACAACTTTATTACTTTTACTTGTTTATTACCAATATACAAGAGCTCTCAACCTAAGCATCATTTAGACTAGGATGTTGTTGCAATATGCCAGTATTGCATGTTTAAACTCAAAGCCATGCAGGAAACCTTACCAGATCTGGTGAGAGACCGAGACCTCTGAGTTCACGAACACTGTTTTGGGTGGGTTTAGTCTTCTGCTCTCCTGTAGAGCTTGGCTGGTCAGAAAAAGAGCAGAAGTTGGTGTATCAAATTGTGATGATATGTAGCAATGATTCATCAGGCTAATCAGGAGACTCTCCACTCTATTCATCTTGTAAAAACTTTGACCCAGTTCTTAGGAACTTTAAATACCCATGTACACTATTATTTTAATCTCAAAGACCGACAGCAACCAGCAGAAACCAGAGTTCAAGTCTGTACAGTAAGTAGATATGCATTATAGTGAGGCAAGGAGAGAGCAGAGATCCTAAGATTTTTATCCACTGCTCCCTCAAAATACCTAATATTTTATATTATTTTTTTCTCCATAAATCACCTGGCCTGGACAGAAGGGGAAAGAAAGAGAGAGAGAGAGGAGAACAAAGATTGATCTGCACTCCAGTAACTATCAAGTTGCTCTTTCAAACCCAGTTCCGAGACAAAGGATACTCATGCTCTCCAGTACTGTTAACATAACCATGGAAGAATTTTTTCAGCAGTGACCCCTGCAGTAGAAATATTTCTTTTGTTTCGTTAAGACTGTAAATTGTCTCCAAAACCAGAGCAGATAACACAGATGAGGCTATACCAGGCATTATATGGCATAAAACACCTTCATATGCTTTTAACTGCAGGTCATCCCATCTACGTGGCACATGAGGATATTTTGTTTTTCTTTGTGATTCCTAATTAACTGATTCTTACGATAGCACTGCTTCATAATACCTTTTCCCAGTTAAATCTCTGAACCAAGGGCAACTGCCACTCAGATTGTTATGGCTTACATAGCATTCAGATCTAAGAGTCTATGAAATTACTGTTAAAGATCACACATTCAAAATATTACCTAGGGGAAAAAAAACAGATTATGTTTCAAAACACAGTGTTATGTTTTGAAATGACAGAAGTAACCCAAACTATTTAATGAACTACAGCTAATGTAAATTTTGGGGCAGGAGGAAAGCACACTACAACAGTAATGTTAAAGAACTCCAGGAAAAGCCTGGAATATGACCTTATTAATAAGTCCAAATGGCTGTGAAAGTCTGGCTATATCACTGAATTTTATATTAGCTTTGCAGAAATGAAAGGCTATGCAAATGAAGGCAAACTGAGAGTTTTCAGCCCTAGAAAGCAAGTTTACTTGCAAAAGCTAGGAGATAATTTCACAGAGAAAAACAGCCATTAAAGATGCAACAGTGCATTTGCTGCAACTGCCAACTATTTATTACACATTTACACATTTTGAAAAGTTTCTGTTCACTTCTTGCAAACTTTTCTAAATATGTAACTATATATTCTCTGCATTTCTTCCAGAAGTTTCTATATATAGAAATACAAATATAACAGTGCCTATAGATACAGCATTTCAAAAACACATATTTAGAAAGCAAGTTTTGGATTGGGTAAGCCTCTGACCACCAAAACATTTTGGGTCCTTACCTGGGGAACTAGACTGACATGAATGTTACAAAAATTCTCTCTTTTGGCTTTGAACTGGAACTGGCGGAAAGCTTCAATGAAAGGCATGCTTTCAATATCGCCTACCGTCCCACCAAGCTAAAAAAGACAAAGACATTTAGAATTAAAGTTAGTACCAAAACATCACCAACTGAATTTGTACACCAAAGCATACTAAAACATACATAAAAGGACACTAAAACATCTCCTCAAGCACCTTCCTCTGATTCCTTAAAGGAGCATCAACACCAGTACAAAAAGCACCAGGATTTGCCAGTTGTATGTACTACTTCTACAGCCTTCAATCTACCCCAAATATTATTTTGCCTTCATGATTTATCCAAAAATCAAAAAGCCACAAGAAAAACAGTTTCTCGTATGGGCAGCACCTCTCCAGGGACATCAGCTTTTCCTCTATTCTCTCATCAGGGAAAAGATTGAGATGTTAAAATTATCATTTATGAACACTAGGTGGCACTAAGAAGCAATATTTCTGTTAAGTTTTAGTAACTATATAGAGTGGTTTTGGACACATGCAGGAACAGAGACAAGGCATTCTCTGGAGCACTGACAGCCTCCTATGTGTTGTCAGATAGTGCCTCCTAGATACTTCAGGATCCAGGCATGCGAATCCTGGATGAGAAACTGGCACTCAAGCTGCAGGGAGAGTCCTAAGTCACCATGACCCGGGCACTCTGACAAGCTCCCTCTCTCCTGTATTAGTATACCCCGCCAAGCCAACTCAGTCTCGGAGCCGTTGCCCTTCTTGGTCTCCTCTGGCAACAGGATATCCCACACAATACACAGGGAACTGCCCAGGGTTTGTCACCACTAACTTGTGCCACTCTCTTTTCTAGGTCCATGCTTGAACTAATCACTCCAAGGCTCCTTTTACTTGTAAGGGGGAAAAACAACTGTTTCCAGAGGGTGATTTACCTACCTTCCCTCTGTCCACCAAGGAAGAAGAGGGCACAGAATGATTAACTCAGACTTTGGCATATAAAGTTACATGAGCTAAAATTCATTTTATAGGCATTAAATTCATTTTATACACATTACACTAGAGTTATAGCATGTCAAAAATATACTAGTGTATACTGCAAAAATATACTAGCATATATGTCAAACATATACTAGCATGTCAAAAATATAACTGGCCAAGACCTAAGTCTTTCTACGTGCAGATTCAGACACAGAGCATTCAAAAGATTAGACTGAATAAGTGAAGCTAACAAGGGGGATTTTTAACCAACTTAACAACATCTGAAGTTGAACATTACTGTAAAAAAAAATTTACTGTGCAACAGATGCATATAGTTCAGTTTATTCCATACAAGAAGCAAAACTTTTTTTTTTTTTTTTTTTTTTTTTTTAAGAGCTACAAACCTCAATCACACAAACTTGGGGTTCAATGCCATCTTCATCTACAGGAATTCGGGCCTGACTCATGACCCATTCTTGTATAGCATCTGTGATGTGGGGAACAACTGAAAAAGAAACCCAGGCAAGGGTTAAAGCCACAACCCATGCACATTTCTCCCTCTAACTCGTTACAGAGCAAATTACTTAAAATAACTAGCCAGTGCTTACCATATGACTTGAGCACTGATTTATGTCTTTAAAGAAGTATGCATTTTTGAAGTGATTGTTCTTGGCTGCAATTTTCAAGAGAAGTGCCTTGGCAGGAAATATAATCCTGCCTCAATTTAAACACACGTAAGCAACATTTCCCTTAAGCTGAAAGATTCAAGAACAAACAGTTCTTTGCTCTAAGCAGAGAGTTACTCTGTTTTAAACTGTCTGTAAAAAATCCTTATCCAAACCAGCTATGGACGATACTGAAAAACAGGAGGGACTGATCTGATCCTCAAAGATCCTTTGGGTTTTCTAATGACATTACAGCTATCAAAAGCAATAACCATTTTAACCAGCTAACAAATAATCCATGGATGTATTAGTCTGAAGTCTGTTCACATTTAGTATTAGCTACGTTAGACAGTTGGACCCAAGTCCAGCATATACTCCAAACAACAGGCAGTAAGCTGCTGAGCACTGAGAAGTTTTGAGGGGCTTACAGGTAACCTGATTCACTATGGCACACACCAGTATACCTGCACTGGTGCGTCTTCTACTTCCTCTTTTAAAAAACAAACAAAAAACATCACAAGGACAGTATATAACAAAGACCACAAGTTAAGATGAAACGCAAAAGCATCCAACCAGGACATTCTGTATTTCTACAGAATGTATTTCTAAGCATCAGAAAGGAAGCTTCACATCACCTTGGACGGTTTTGCCAAGATAGTCTCCCTTCCTCTCCTTGTTGATGACATACTGGTAGATCTTCCCAGTAGTCAGATTGTTGTCTTTGGTGAGTCGGATGTCGAGGAAGCGCTCGTAGTTACCAAGGTCCAGGTCCACTTCCCCTCCATCATCTAGCACAAACACCTCCCCTGTGGCACACAGAAAAAGGCACAAGCACATGTGTCACAGGGAAACGGTCCACATCAGCAATTAGTCAGTTTGGTCTGTGGCAGCTGGAATAATTCAATATAACAGAACACCTTCTCCAACTGCTACAGAAAGTTTAGGAGTGGCTAATAAAACTAAAAGCCTTATATAATAAAGACGACTACTACACTGAGGACTGAATCGCTCAACCTGGCAGCAACAATAAAAGAGCAGAGCACACATCTCTGCTGTTGGCTGGTGCCATGATCAGCCCCACCGGTCAGCCCGCAGCCG
>NW_010538718.1:59076-59468 GCF_000687285.1 Phaethon lepturus
CAGAAAGGCCGGACCAGACGCAAACTCTTCCGCCATGCAAAGGCGATGGTTCCCTCCAGGCAAAGCCAGCCCCAGGGCCCAGCTGGCAGACCCCGGCGCCCGGCTGAGGGCTGACAGCTCGGCCCCGCAGGGCCACTCACCGTGCTCGTAGGGCGAGAAGGTGCCTGCGTCAATGTTGATGTAGGGGTCGATCTTGATGGAGGTGACATGCAGCCCGCAGGACTTGAGGATGGTGCCGATGCTGCTGGCGATGATCCCCTTGCCGATGCCCGAGATCACCCCGCCCGTGACCAGGATGTACTTCATCTGCCTCGCTGCCTGACACCGACATCGCCTCAGGAGGGCCCTGCCCCGGGCGGGCAGGGACAGACCCGCTGCCTGGGGGAGCCCCG
>NW_010538719.1:0-44882 GCF_000687285.1 Phaethon lepturus
TGGTGAGGGGTCTGGAGCACAAGTCCTATGAAGGAGTGGCTGAGGGAACTGAGATTGCTCAGTCTGGAGAAGAAGAGGCTGAGAGGAGACCTTATCGCTCTCTACAACTACCTGAAAGGGTGTTGTGGCGAGGTTGGTGTTGGTCTCTTCTCCTAAGTGACTAGTGATAGGACGAGAGGAAATGGCCTCAAGTTGTGCCAGGGGAGGGTTAGATTGGATATTAGGAAAAGTTTCTTTAAGGAGAGAGTGGCCAAGCATTGGAACAGGCTGCTTAGGGAGGTGGTGGAGTCACCATCACTGGAAGTGTTCAAAAAATGTGTAGACGTGGCACTTCAGGATATGGTTTAGTGGGCATGGTGGTGTTGGGTTGATAGTTGGACTTGATGATCTTGAAGGTCCCTTCCAACCTTAACGATACTTCAGGAGCTAGGTATTATGTGCAGGTATTATATAATGGCTTTATCTACTGCACTGGTGTTTGCCTGTTTTGCTTAACAAATACTTTTTTGCTACACTGATTGCTATTTGGGAATGGGGAAATTTGAACATTGCAAAGAGTTTTTTTCAACTTCACAGGTTTCTGGATGGAGACCTGAGTCAGTGATTTGCTTGCAACCTTTATAAAAACAACCTTTTGGCACATCAGTCAAGTCTTGGCAGAAGACTTGCAGTTGCTTATCACAAAGTCTTTCATATAAGCATGTCAAACTTAACTATACTTTTTTTTATTTGGCCTTGATTTTGAATTCTTTCCGAGTAAGATTTTTTTTAGCCTCTGGCTAGCAAAGACTCTTGGGTAGTTATTTGATTACCAGTTAAATATAGTATCTCATGTAGAATACATACAGTTGGTTTATACCTGAACTAAATATCTACCTTGTTTCGTTCTTGCTGTTTCCTTGCTAGGGCTTGTTTCTGCCACTATATGATTTTGTGTACATCTCAGAGACAAGGCTAATAATTCATCCAGAATCACAAAGACATAAGCGTGCAAGTGATGATGCAGGCCAACACTGAGCTCTCTTGTTTGGTAAAAGGAGCATTTCCTTGGAAAGATGGTGCTAAGGTTTGGCACCCGTTTGCCTCCCTGTTTCTCCTGATTCAAGTGGAAGAATGTGCCTGTATCTATGCTAGATCTGGTCCTCATTCAGGGCAGTCATGCCTGGTTTTGGGGGAGAATTTGAAATGATTGGAGGAAGGTTGTGTGTGTTACCTGCCTTGTACCTGTCTGCATAATCTGCCTCTAGTTGTTCAAAAGGAGAAAGCAGCATGTTGACAAATGCCAACACTTTTTTAAGAGCACATTGTGAGATAAAACCTAAAATATATTTGCTGTTGTTTTCTGCTACTCTGGGCATAGCTCTGTGCCTGGAATATGTATCAAACCCAATTCCTCTGTTTACAGTTTAAACATGAGCTATAGAGTACTTACTCCAACTGCCAGTTTCCTGGGAGAAATGTTTGCAACGACCATCTATCATCTCAGCTGAAAAAAAGTAAACTCTTAACCACATATGAAATTAAGCAATTCTTTTCTAGCAATTGGAGTTTGGTTTTGGTGATAATGAATGTTGGTTTGTGATTTAATAGGTCATTACCTACTTTGCCTATAATCACGAAGTAATAAATAACTGTTGGCAAGATGGATAATACCTAGGTCTGAGGCATGAAAAAGACAAAGCAATAGGCACAAACACACACTTTATATTCATAGGAAATGGGTTCTAGCCAAAAAATGCAATCTGCACTGATAGGAGAGCAGATTTTTATTAGACATCTCTGATTTGGGGGATGGCTAAACATCTACATTCACAAGAGCTAGTTGTCTTTCTAGTTTATAAAATGTGTTTTGGACATGTTACATGGAAGTATCCCATTCTGGAGTTATCTGCATATCTCATGGACCCAGACTTCCCTCTGAAAGACCACACTAACTTTTTTGGCCCAATTAATCAAAAATCATCAATGTTTCACCGTCCACTTGCTGTCCCATTCAATATCTGTTGCAGCGGGTGGAAGTTGTAGTGACTTCTGGGGCACAAGGTGAAGTTCCTCATCCCTTCCTTTCCTGTGATTCTTACTCAGTTCATGAAAGAAGGTTGTAATGAGGTGGGTGTCAGTGTCTTCTCCCAAGTAACAAGAGAATAGGAAATGGCATCAAGATGCGCCAGGACAGGTTTAGATTGGGTATTAGGAAAAATTTCTTCACCAAAAGAGTTGTCAAGCATTGGAATGGGCTGCACAGGGAAGTGGTGGAGTCACCATCCTTGGAGGTATTTAAAAGACGTGGTGCTTAGGGACATGATTGAGCAGCGGACTTGGCAGTGCTAGGTTAATGGTTGGACTTGATGATCTTAAGGATCTTTTCCAATCTAAATGATTCTATGTCAAACAAATAATGGCCTCTTGTATCCTTTTATATTTTCTTGTTTCCTTCTGTGCAATGTAGGTACAAGCTACTCCTGGGAAGATTCCGACTGGACACAAGAGGAAAATTTTTCACAACGAGAACAATCAGCTGTTGGAATAATCTCCTCAGGGAAGTGGTGGATTCCCCAACATTGGACTCTTTTTAAGATTCAGCTGGACGGGGTGCTGGGCCATCTTGTCTAGACTGTACTTTTGCCAAGAAAGGTTGAACCAGATGATGCTTGAGGTCCCTTCCAACCTGGTATGCTATGATTCTATGATATTATCACAACATATCATATTACATCATTGCATCATTTTTGTCTTAAATATATCATGTTGTTTTTTATTATCCCTAGATATGCTGTGCAGAGCTCAGGGCTTGCTTTGTAGTGTGCAAGAAAGTACATGAGAAATCAAAACCCAAATGTGGCAAACAACTTCCCCAGGGTTGGGCAGGGAGGATGGCATGGCCACAGTGGTCATCACCAACTCTTGAGCTCACCATTTGTTTCTTCTGTGCCTCTATTCTTCATTTGACTAGAGCCAGAAAACAAAGACACAGGCAATGTGTAAATGCCTTTGACATAGTCCAGTTTTGAAAATGTGAGAATACAGTTGCTCAGTTCTGAGCCTGACATCAAGGTCATGCAAGGGAAACTGGTGGCTGATGTTGAAAATTTCTGAATTAATCAAGAGGATTGACTTGACGTATATGTCCTTTTCCTTCTCAGAAAGGTTCAAAGAGAAAATGTGTCTGCATATTTTAGGGAGGTGAGGAGATGGGGGGCGGAGTGAGATGCCTGCAAAAGTGCCAATTGTTCATCCTGAAATAGAGAGAAACGAAAGAGACTTCTTCCCTATTTCTCACCAGCCTCCCCCTTTTCCAATACATTAGCTTTATATCAGCTAACTTTAAGAACAAAATGTGCTCAGGGAAAAGAGATTAAAATTGCAAAGCGGTTTCCTCTCCTATCAACAGAACTGACAGAAAAACGACAAAATTCTTGTGGGAATGATTAAATAGAGTGAATGTTCTCATTCATGTCATGTCGTATTTATACATATAATTTATACGTATTTGTTTTCATACCACTCTGGCAAATTTCATGAAAGAATCTGCCAGGAATCAATGGGAAAAACAGCTCTGTATATTTCTTTGGAAATTAATAATAAGTATTTGCTGTGTTTTATTTGTATTTTAATGACCTCTGTAATGAGTGATGGATATCAGGAATGGAAACAACCAGTAAAAAAAGACAGGATGACTCACAGCAGGACTCTGGACACTTGGGACCTCTTGCTGGCTCTGCTGTTGGCCTGCTGGGTGACCTTGGTCAATCAGTGTACCCTCCTCTGTGCCTCCATCTGGGCATTGGAAATACTGATGTTTGCCAGCTTTGCAAGCTAGCTAGACTGTGAGGTAGAACTGGCTAGGAACCAGGAATACTGCTCTGTAAAGAACTGCAAGGTGCAGAGTTTTGGTTTTTTCTACAGGAAAACGAGGAGGTGAGACCTGTGAAACTGCCCCACAAGGGAGCAAGGCTCCGTGCGGTGCAGAGTGGGGATCTGAATCTTTGCTTTCCACACCTGATACATGTGCTCTTGACTGCTGGCTGTCTAGGGTTTCCTTACATCCTTTCCTTTCTCTTTCCTCCTTTCTTCTGTCCTATCTCTAAAGAAATGATAAGCTTCTGGCTACTCTGTCCTGAGTGACACAACAGTTAATAAATGCAAAATATGATTAGATACAAACATTCATTCACTTGTTAGGGCAACACTCTCCCCACCCATCTTTTGGCCACTCCACTTTTAAGTGTGTCAGTAACTGATACTTTCATTTTCCACTATTACTCTTTCCACCACTACCACTGATCTGCAAATACCTCTGCAGACTCTCACCTTTGACTTTTTTCTTTCAGTTTTACCCCACCATTTGGAAACATTTCTATAGATGACCCTAAATATCTCCTAATTTCTTCAGCTTTTGCTTTTCCCATAACAAGTATAAAGTTATTTAAAGTTCCACTAACTCTCCTGGTTCCAGTGATGTGATGCTGAAATTTAAAAATTCTCCTCAAAAGACTGCGGGGGAAAAAAAAAAAAGATTCTGGCCTGTTCACCTGGCTTCTCAGAGAAATTCAGGTGCCCAAATCCTCTTGATTTCCACGTCTTTGGAGATTTGGCCTTTAATGCTTCAACAGCCTGTAGACGGGCTGATTTAGTTATCATTCAGCCTGGTTATACAGATTTTTTTTTTTCCGTCTTTCCTTGTAAAATAGCACCTACAGCTCCCTAATCACTTCTGTGACTGATTTTAAAGCCTTTGTATGCCAACCTGAATTTTTTGGCAAGGTTGTTGCCTTCTAGGTTTTTCAGCCTGCATGTCAGGAACAGCAATGGGAAGCGAAGGGTGTGATACAGGAACTCAAGGGAAACACCACGCAGATGGTGTATCATCCCAGCAAATACTTACATTATTTTCCTGTCTGAATCCATTGATTTGATCTGAGAAAGGTGTTGTGTCTAATCTGTGCAGTCCTCTTTCTCAGAGATCCTTTGACAATGCATCTCATCTCATAAATCAAATTGCATTTGCATATCAGAGGCTGGGGCTCCAAGCTACGGAGGCATTTACAGTTTGCAGGAAAGCTAAAGTGCTGCACGTTAGAGGACAATTCCTTGCACGATCAATATTTATTTCGGAAGGGGAGATTTGCCATCATGGCTAGCCAGACTCAGTCTCACGGAAGAAAACATATGCTGTTGGGAGTCCTTGTCCTGGGGGCCTGACTGACTCTAAGGATCCAGAAGAGTCCAAACCTTTAGAGTTCGATATGATCACCCTGGTCAGGATTAAAACACAAACGAGGTTACGTATCGGTTGGGAAGGCTCCAAGCTTTATTGGTGAAGAAAGGAGCGAGAGCGAGATAGAAAGGAAAAAGCAAAGATAGACCTTAAGCAGAGGACAGGCACCACCGCGGCTCCCAGTGCCGTCTCGCAGAAGCCGGTACAGCGTTCTCTCGGCGAGGTGCAAGTCCGCCCAGCCCTGGTTTTACACCTTTCAGCCCCGCCCTTTTACTCCGGTTGCCCAGGGAAACGGCACGTCTCTCACGTTCCTCACTGTCCACGTGACGATCGCAAGGTGCCCTGGGTAGCACGCGCCGGTCCTTTCCTACCCCACGCGGCTGGCGGTGGGGGCGTCGGCGGCGGGAAGCGGTCTCTGACACGGGAGGTGGGTGAAAATACGTGTGTTCCACGGGTGGTGTGTGAGACAGGGAGTCCGCACGAGTCTGCCTCAGCCCACCGCACTGTGACACATCTTTTTTCTTTCTTGACAGCCATGAGAAATCTCTTCGATAACCCAGGGTGGGGCTGCAGGGGCCCAGGGAGCCTGGGGGGCTGTGAACACCAGCACAGTGGAGCAGGGTGATGGCTCTCCTCAGCAGAAAGTTTCCCCTTTCCAACGGACTTAAACCTGATGGGAAGGCTTGGTCAAATAATGGAACAGCTCCATCTCCCTAAACCACTCGATGGTGAGTGTTAATTTTTTTTTTTTCTTTTGTCGTTCTGTGGGTTTCTTTTGGTGCAGGGTATGTCTGATATGATCATGTCATACTCTGGTGTTGGAAGGAACATCAGATCAGTGCTTTCAATGGAAGCAGAAATGGAATTAACCCAGCTTGTGTATGGGAAAGGGGTGGAAAGAAAATCTTGGTCCTGGAGAGCAGATGACTTAATTTACTGTAACTGCTTTGAAGTTTTTCTGTTTGGCCTGACTCTCCTCTGACTTGGTGTAACGCAGAAATTACCAGCCACAGGAATTAATGTGTTTAGCTTAAGGGAAAGGCGATTAAGGGACAGGATCTCTGAATTTTACCCATGTTGTTTTGGAAGAAAAAGTGATTTAAAGAGAACACAAACAATTAGGGCATATGCTGTGTTTGTTTATTTTCAGAAGCCTGTGGTAGGTGTGCCAGTATGCTGTTGTTCAGCAATTAACAATAAAGGCAGACAGCAGTTAACCACATGTCTTCTGTGAGTGGTAATGCAAGTTATTTGTATTTAACCTTCATGATTCATGAACAACTTTCATTCTGTGAACTAGTGAGAAAGAGAAGGAAAATCTTAGAGCCTAATGTCACCACATGAAAATGATCAGACTTTAGTTGTCTATAATGAAAAAGCTTAGATACAGAAATAAATACAAATATATAAACTTTTTCCATTGTTGTCAAATGAAATTTAGTAATTTATCATATATACATGTATACATGCATGCATACATAGCTATGTACCTAAATAAATACTTGCTGGATGACAATAGAGTTCTATTTCTGGGAATTTCAGGCTTCGTTTACATTTAGGATCTCAGATCATATGTGTACTGAAACCAGTGGAAGAATTCTCACCAATATCAATGGCTGTTGCATTTGGACTACTAGTAAAAACACCAACATAAGAGCTATAGGCTTTGGAATTTTTGTCTTTTTGTTTTTCCCCGTGTATTTTTGAAGATACTAGACTTATTCGGGAAAATCAGCCTTTATAGGATTCAGTATTCAAAGGAGTGTAATGGGACACTCAGACTGATGCAACTAAGCCTGTTCTGATGCCACATCCTTTTCATGGATATTTGAATTGACAGACAGCCCTTGTGAAGAATTGTCATTGGAACAGGTACAGAGCTTGGTCTTTTTTTTAAAATACCCTAGACATAGGGGGAGAAGAGCAAGAAAACCATAGAATACCTGTGTTATTTCTTTGTTAAAGAAGAAAGAACTACTGCATCAGGATTACATATACTGCAAGATGACTTTTTCTTTTTCCCTGAACCAGAGTCCTGTCACAGAGCTTGTTTTTGGTGGAATGAGGTTTAGCAACCAGTTTGTCTCATCATAGGTAAACAGATATATTTTGGACAGTTTTCTATTGACTATTGTATAAATTTGGGCTTAACTGTAATGAACTGGCTCCAGAATGTGTACTGGAATATTGATTTTTGTGAATTAATAAGATACTGTTTTCAGGTTTTTATGGATTAATACTTAGTTACAAGCTGTTCAGCATTTGGATAAATTTCCTAATAGTAAAATGCAATTTTGTCTTGGAAACAGATGGAACAATTGGATTGGTGGTCAGATTGTTTTAAAGGGTAGCAAGGGAGAGGCAGAAAGTGCCTTTTTTGGTTGTTCTTTCAATACAAATCATAAGTATTGCCATCTTAAAAGGAATCCAATGAGGTTTGTTTTTTTTTTTGAAAATAGAGTTTTGGGGCTGTTATTTTTGTCTATGCCCAGAAATGTAGTTTTAGAAAAAACAATTAAAATGAGCTATTTTGGAAGGTAAACAATCATCGTTTTAGAATAAAAGTAAATCATTTAAATTATGTCCCCGTTTATGAATATGTATTGCTTAGCTTGGAATCAAAAGCTTATTTAACACTTTAAGCAAACATGAAATCTGCTTTCCTCCTGCTGTCCCTGGTTCCATTGGGAACTCTAAAATTTTCCAGTAGGAACTTTTTTCAAAGGTGAATTTTCTCAGGGGAATTTTCTTTCAAATCCACCTAATAGCTGTGTCACGGAGCATTTTGGATGTTCCACAAGTGAGATGAAAAGAGGTCACGATACTCTAAAAGGAGCTGAAGGACGCGAGAAGTGATTTGAGTTGAAGACTCTAAGACTTTTCAGACCATTTGGTCGTGGGCAGCACAGCAGTGGCTAAGCATGTTGCAGAGGTTGACTGACAGAAACAAGAATGTTCTCTGAAATTTGTGATCGCCCTGGGAAGTCCACTGTGCTTCTGGTTACCTTTGAGCTACCAGGCTCTGGACCAGACGAAGTGCAATGCTGTCAGCTGGCATCAGTGGGAGCACTGTTTTGAGTTGTACTGGTCCAAAAGGTCTACGCTACAGTGTTTTGGAGAAAACAGCAAAGCCTTACGTGTTTTGCCATACTTTACTAGACTGTAATTATTCAGCTATGCTAATGCTGATTCTGATTTAAAACGTAATGCTGCGGTAACTGCACTGGTTTCACATGAGTTAATCCTCAGTTGTTAACTAAGAGCAATGTCAAGGCCATCATCTCCACTACTGAGCTGTCACAAACACAGCAAATAAATAGCCATTGGCATAGCTTCAAGAAATATGTTTGATCAGTTACTGTTCCTGTGCCATGAAAAGGCCTGTAACAGAGCATTCCTGTAGGGAGCAGGTTGCACTTGAAATGTAAATCAAATTCAGTATCGTCAGACTTGTTAGTACAGTCTTTGGTGCTGCTTGATAAATAGACAGCACATGGAGGCTTGACATCTGGCTGTTTGGGCATTTAATAAAGTACCCGGTCAGCATTTTAACTGGAAGGCGTTAAGGAGAGATGTGCAAGAGTGGATGAACACTTGTTCTGTGTGTGCTTCAGGAAAGATGTGAAAACCTTGAGTATCCTTCAGTTGTAAGCAATCTTTGCTGGATCTCGAGGGTAAGAGTGTGAAGGTGAATATGTCTCTGTTCCTAAAGCTCAAAATACATTGTGCATTGATACCGAAGTACATTGTTTCACAGGTCTGGAAGAAGCATAGCTAAGCGCAGCCCATCAGGCAGAGCATGCAGCTGAGCTCTGGGGAGGGATTTGGTTTGCAGTCACAGGATTGCCTGTGAGATGCTTCTTGATCAGGACAGAAGTATTCAATCAGGTCTGTCTCCTGTAACTGTCATGTAGAGAAAACAAGCGTACAAATTGAATTCATGTGATCAATGGGCAGGAAAGACCACTTTATCCACCTTAGTGGAGCTGACTTACAAAACTAGGGTTTGGTAACCACAAGGTGTCTGTATTCTGGCAGGATTGACTCTCTCCTGTCTGGGGACACGAGCTGTTCTGGAACCATACACTGATACCATCTTTAAATTTTAGCCACGATCTATACCTTCTTGTAATGTCAATAGAAAATCAGCTGCTGGGTTCAGAAAGAATATGATTCTTCTTACAGAAAAATCAAAGGAAGAATTTGCACAGATTTCTGAAGGATGTCATACCTTAGTAGTCAGATACGCAGAAATATTTGGGTACCTAGAGGTATGTTTTGGAATTTATTCGTGCATTGATGAATTAGGAACCTGTACACAGTTTTTTGCAGGCCAAGATCACAGCAGAGAGCGTGGTACAGGGACCTGACCCAAACAGAAATGGGTTCAGGGCCTCATCAAAGCCTCTATAGCTGGGTCTGGCACCATGAGGCCACTATTAAATAGGTCCTCCAGACCTGACACTTCACAGCTTCAAGCATTTGCAAAGCATGAGTAGCACAGCAGGTCTTGCTGAGTCTAACAGCACAGTAAATCTGGTAAATAAGTAACATACAGCAGAGAAGATGGGAGCCATGATTGAAGTTCGTGTCTTACAGAGTATTGGCATGGTGACTTGGCAGAGTCTTCTGAAGATTTTGAGTTACCTTGACGAGTAATGAAACTATTTTCTAATTTTCTTTCTCTGTATATTAGAAATGGACTTATGAAAGAGGGACTGTGGGCAGCCGGCCACAGTCTGGCTGTCCCCACACAAGTCTGGAATGGGATGGAGGGTGCAGCTGTTGAAACCCCCCTAAGCATAAAAATCTGTAGGTTCCATCTGGAGAAGAGCACAACTGAATCCAGGTATGAGAGGGAAATGGGTCATAGACCCCAAACAACAAGTGTAGCAGCATCAGCCTCTGCTGATGACCCCCTGTTTGCCTGTTCTCTGAAATCATTTTTAAAGAAATACTCAATTAATGAACTTGTTTAAAAAAACTCAAAAACCATAGATTGGAATCTACAGCGACAATTCCTTACTTCAGGAAATGGAGCTTTTCTGAACAATACCATCTTCTGTCATGCCTAATCAAACTAATTAAAGAACACTACCACATTTATTAATGTAATTTATCTCTTGCCTGAGGTGAACTATATTTATGCTCCAGTTACTCAAACATTACTGTTCTGTGTTTGAAGGAATGATGTTATTCAGTGATGTTTATGTTCCACAATAGCAGGCAGTAATAGAACAAGTGCCTGGAAAGTTGGGTAGTTCCTATTTCAGAAAATCTTGTTTGGGGCATGCGATGTTTCACAGGTATATTGGTGAACAGCTTGGACTTGAGCATGTCCTTCTCTCAATTGCAACTGAAGGCCGACAAAAGCCAAACATTCATCTGTAAGCATTAAGCATGTGAATAGCCTGTTGAACTGAATGGGCACATTCACATCATTTAATGAATCAGGGTTGGGAGGCCAAATTTATTCCAGATGAATATCTGGCAGGGAAAGGCTAATATGCACTGAAGGAGGAAGGAAGGAGGGTAGTTGGTTGGTTGGTTGGTTCTAGAGCTTAAAAACATTGAAGAATGAAAAATGAAACATTGAATGTCAGTAGAAAAAAACCATACTTTGTTTAAAAGATATTAATGGCTTCCATGAAGCATGCCTCTGATGTAGCTGCAGTCACAGGGCTAATAGGCACAGTATCCACCTGTTTTTCACACCAACCGGAAGAAGCAGTTTAACATCGTTTATGGAGCAGGACAGCCTGAGACAATGGAAATCATTGCCCAAAACTGACTGAGGGGTTTTCCTGGTGGTTGCTTGCAAATTGTTGCTGTCTGCCTGATTAAAGCAACCAGGAGACAGGAGAGAGAAAGGAGAGAAGCACAGAGCTGTTGTGGGCCTGGCCTGATAGAGGGCTGAGACAAAGCTCCTGGATATGTAAGGCTGGAGGTAAAGCGAGTTCACAAGGAAGATTAGGCAGCCTCCTGCCTTCCCTACCTACCTGGCTTCATTTACAGTGCTGAGCTGAGCTGACTCAAGGCCATTTTGTCTGCCTATCGATGCTATTTGCCTGCATTTGAGGGTACCCCTGGGTGGCCTGAGAGGAAACCTGACTGGGGCTTGGTCTTGCCAAGCCTACATCTTGAGCGGATAAGATGGGCCCTTTTCTGCAAGGGACCAGACTTTGCCTGCTTTGAGGGCAGCTGAGATTTGCAGACACCTGAAACCTGAACTGGATTCAAGCTGCTTAGGTACAGCATGTGCACAGTCCTGGGAGAACCTGGGCTCAGGTAGCGCAGGCATAGAGAAGACCGAGAAACAAAGCTGGGTGGGGAGATGGAACAGCAGACATCTTGCCTCAAGCTGTAGCACTTTTCAGTCTTGGACCTGCAGAAACAATTGCTGTCAACAGTTTTTGGTGGGGCAATGCCAGCTCTCTCCCAGCCCATATGCTGGGCATTACTGTAGTGACTATGCGATTTTACTCAGGTTGATTTAGAGAACTTCACAGCTAAATTTAAAGCACCATTAAGTAGGATGATGTGTGGGCAACAGCACCATGCTATTTTTTTTTTTTAAACTTGGCTTTGTATTTACTACTTTCCTAAGTGGGTTCTTAAAAAATATCTGCCAAATATATTCTGTCTTGTAAATAGAACAAAATAAATTTTACCAAGATTTTTGTGTAAGATAGAAAACTATCCCGCTCCCAAGTTCACTTCAATGGTTTATAAAGGCTTCTAAGAAAAAGGAAAAAAGGAGGTTTTATCATTTGTGAATAAGTGAAATGCAAATTTCCTTGGCTAGTGCCTAAATCTTTTTTTGATTTTCCTAGAAGAGAGCAATGACTCACATCCATTGATAAAGTACACCTTACCTCTGTATTATTAACAAATGCAGTCAGGTGAATCAGACTGCATCTGCCATTGAGAATAGAGATGCTTATTTGGAGGACAGAGCAGGACTGAGCTCCCAGCATGTTGTGTTTATGATTCCAAAACCAGAGTACAGATTGGAGATTTGTCCCAGGTCAGAGTCTCCTTGACAGCCTGTGCACTGTTGCATATCAAGTGCTCCTGCATAAAAAAGTTGAATGGCAAAAAATAAATAGTGATCCTCTAGAGTAAAAGGCAGGTCCTGATGTCTCACACATTCTAGCAATATGCTTCTCAGACTGCCAGCTCAATATTTAGGGTAAAAAACCAAAAAAACCCCAACCCAAAGCCACAATAAAGATGACAGGATGATGCGTAAGGTACAAACAGGCAGAGTCTGTGGTAAAAGAAAATAGAAATTATTTTGAAATAGAAGAACATGGCTGGAAAGGTAATTAAATAGCATGTTGAACCTGCTTTTTTTTTTCTTTTTGTCCTGATGATAAAACATGAAAAATCCATGCTATGGAGCTGATCAATAGTGTAACTGTGATTTTACTGCTGTGTTGGATAATTTCTTTCAACAGTGGAGAAATGGGAAGAAATATTCCAAAGATAGAGGATTTATTAACAAATAAGTCAGTTGGGGCAAGCAGAAATTCATGTAATATGACATAAGTGTGATGAGATTCAAAAAAGACATAAGGACTGAAGAAAATAGTAAAATGCATGGCACAGAAAAGAAGCAGTCATTCTGTTGGAAAAAGCCATTATTGCAAATGCCAAGCTTTGGCAATTTATGCAATCAAGAAACAGCAATTAATTGAAGCTGGAAGAGACATTTTTCCAGATATAAACCTGGCTTTATATTTATAAAACTTTTATCTGCTGCTATTTATGTGGAGGCTGTTTGTAAATTAGGTCTACCAAGTCCTATCCTTTGTTGCTTCATACGGGCTCTCCCTAATGTTGCTGCCAAAGGCTCTTAAAAAACTGGGGTCATCCAAAAGCCTCCTTTGGCAAGCAGCCTGGCAGTCGGCCCTCATGGAGGGCAGTGACATCTCCTCACGCTACCATGTCAGTGTGATGCTCTCGTAGCGTAGGGAAGTGGATGTGGTTCTTGCTGAAAGGACAGTAACAAGTGGCTGCTGGTGGCATCACCTTGGAAGAAAAATTGACAACATAGGTTTTCTTTTTAATGAAAATATAAGTGTTTAAGATTTCTGTACCTGGAACAGGGTAAGATACTGTAGTTCAAAAGAGTCTCTCCATTGCTCCCTGCTTCAATAAAAATGAGAGAGAAAGCAGGGTTGCTGCTGAAAGGGAGCTTGTTTTGGAAGCTCCAGAGCAATGCACAGAAACCAAGCCCCCCTCTCCTCTCTTCTCTAAGAAGTGTCGCTCTGGGGCCCAGCCAGCCAGATGAATCACAGCAGAATTTAACAGGTTCAAGAGAAGCTGAGTGAAAGTGTTTGGTAACCCTGCTAGATTTATTGCTTTATTCATTATTTATGCAGACAGCAGATGCAGTACAGTTTTAGGGCCAGACTACAGTAAATGAATGACTGACATGGCCCAGCTAGGTGCATTAAACACTTTGGCACTTCATTGCTACTGCACCAATACGCCAATTTTGGGTCAATCCCAGTGTTCAGGTACTGGTATTAGAAGTAGCACCCACCCAAAGCTAACGTTTCCATTGTGGATGGCACAAACGATCAGAGCTGAGACTGGATGGTGCTCTTGTCCTGGGGGCTGTGGGGGTAAGTGCACAGCACAGACCAGATGCTCTTCCTCCAGCATCTGTAAGGTGATAGATATTGTATGGGAAATCTCTTGCTTAAGAAATGGGAGTGCCTGTCCCTTCCACCAGGAAATCATCTGGGGACAATAAAAAACAGTGCTTCCAGTACCTTCATGGTCTTTAGTGGTCAGTAAGCCTTAATGGGTGACGCGTAAATGTTGTGCTAGGACTGCAGGAGCTCTTCTGTGGCTGAAGCCCTGCAGAGGGGCAGAGCCCACATGTGGGACCTGTGGGGCCTTGTTACTTGTGGGGAGGAGGTACTAATGAGAGCTGCACCCTCCCCTGGGTCACGGCTGTTCTGAGGGCCAAGGAGCAAAGCTGCTCCTAGAGAAAAGGGGAGAGCACCACTCCTGAGATTTGGTTGTTCAGCTCTATCCTTGAAGGTGTGACAGAGGAGGCTGCAACTGGCAGGGGTGAGTAACTTGGGGGCTGCTGCGGCAAAAGCTTTATGTTGGAGAAAAAGAGTAAGAGGAGGCTGAGGTGGGCCTGATGGTGAGCTGGGAAGGGAAGGGGCTTGCTGCTCTGGGGTTGCTTGGTTATCTGATGCTTAGCCATAAGAAGAAATGGTCTGGCTGGGCAGCCTGATGCAAGACAGCTTGGGAAAGGTTTGTTCCTCTTGGTTCCCTTCAGTTGGTGAGCTTGGCTTTCTTGAAAGCTGGAGTCTTGTGTATTGTTTTTTGCAGCTGGAGGGTGACTTACTTCCTTGTATGAGCATGTTTTCAGGTGCAGTTCAGTGCTGTGGTTCGGCTCCCTGCAGGTGCTGAGGAATGACCAGGGACTGGGGCTTGGGATGCTGCAGTCCTGATGTTAGTGGTCACAGCTTTAGTGACACCCACCTGTATAGCTAAGCAGTTCCCCCCTTCCCAGCTGTGCATTGCCTTGGCTCTGTTGTTGCTGGTGGTTTTCTTCCTCTTAGGTTTTCATGATGAGAAATTTGGACCATGGCAGCATGTGGTGAGGAAGTGGCAGACCATGGTTTTGGGGAAGGGTGTGGGGGAAAGTTGCAATCCTTTGTGCTGCTCTGAGCAAAAGGAAAACGAAGGAGAAAAAGGTCCTGTTTTTTAATGATGGAGATAATGCATTTTCTTCCAGTTGGTGTTGGTATATTTCATACATTTGCCTTGGCCGAAACAGAGCTTTAATAATAGACGTGGGGAGGAAGCACTGACTGAAGGTTGCTCTCCTTCTGTAAAACTGTTGCTGAACGTTCAATGATGACACAGCCTCTTGGCATAATTTAAATAAGATCTTAATGTCTATGGCTATGGGAAATTTATCACATTTAAATTCCTGTCTGTCATCACTGATGGTATATTCTGGCTTCTGGGTGCATACAAGTGACAGGTTCGAGGGAAAGCAGCAGCCGGCTGTCTCTGCTTGCCCTTGGTGCAAGCCCTTGCGCTCATGGGAGGAGTGGTCCTCGGGGGTGCTGCAGCAGGACAGGAGGCAGGTGGAGGTGCCATGCTCCGGGTAAGACCCGTGGTGGGCTTCTCTGCTGTTTGCACTCATTAAGTATCCCGTGGCACTTGGCAGCAGTAGGGCCATTAACCCTAATGTCCTGGCTAAACTCCAGCCTGCCTAATTACATTCTGCCTATGAAGCAGTATATTCCCAATGAAGATTCAGGTGTGGAATTTACTTTTGTCTTCCTCTCCTAAACAGTGCTATACGAAGAGTGGTTTAGTGCTGAAGATGAAACCTCTTTTATTCAGAAACTGAAATCTGGCTTTAGGTATGTAATAGAAAATGGAGCCTTCTGAGCAGACCCAGGTGCAGAGTGTGGTTCTTTCTCTCTTCTGCAAGTTTTTCACATTCCTGTATTAATAACAAACTTCTTAAAATCTGTTTAAGCTCAATTACTTGCAGCAATTAAAAATACTTCACCAAAAGGAAATGGATGGTTCTGAATGTTGAAGATCTCTTTGAGACTTATTTTTAGCCCGATGTCTGGAACTTGTCTCAAGTTGTAAAGGAATTGAAGTTTAATTATGAGCTCTGCAACACTAATGCTGTGTAACCAGGGGATTCTTACATGTTTGCCTCTTTGAATATCAACGTAACTAATTATTTTATGGTGTCCATATCCTTGCTAAATGGAAATATTTATGCATTTGTTGGAAGGAAAATAACTCTGGGGTTGGGGACTTCACCTCTGGGACTAAATTGTTCCTGCATTAGAGTCAAGAAATTTGCTCTTAAGCTGGAGTAGAAAATAATTTGCATTATCTAGGCTGACCTGGCATCCTACCTGTGCATGTGGTGCATGTGGATGGTTCTTACTGGCTTCATATTTACATTTCAGAGTGGAAGCTAGGTCATGGTGCAAAGAGCCTCAGACTGCAGCTATACCCTGTCTGTACAGTACTGTAGCCTGCAGTGTCTGAGTATTTCTCATTTCTCTGGTCTTAAAGCTGTATTTGGGAAAGCACAGGCTTTAAACAGAAGCAATGGTTATGTTTTTTTTCCATGGGGACACCTCAGGAGGATAATTTAATCTGTGTTACTCAGACTGCACGGTTCCTGCCTGGCACATGATCTGGTTGGGGTCATAGTCAGTGTGCTGCTTCCAGCTGAAAAACAATACGGTCCTTTAAAAAAAAAATAAAAATCACACAGCTGCTGTCATGTAGATGTTGTGCTCTTAGATGACCCATGGACATGCTTCCTGTCAGGTAGATATGATCACCCAAAATGAATGAGTGGAGGAGGTAAACCTAAAGCCAAAGCTCATGCTGAGCCCAAGGAGAGGAAGAGCTGTGTGTGGGTGCACCAAGGACAGCATCTGCGGGGCAAGTTAGCCCATTTCTTAGAATAATAGTAGTAGTAATAATAATTTGTCACCAAATTATTTTGGTCAGGAGAGAGTTCATGAATCCGAGTCTGACTTTTTTCTGACACGTTTAAGGTTCATGAGCAATTGGCAGGCAGGATGTGTGAGTAATGGTGCTGCTTCTTACAGCCAGGCTGGTTAACGCTTGCATGGAGTTTGATTACTTGGGACCTCTGATGTTTTTCTGCCTGGTTGGATGCAGGACATCTTCATAGTGGGACAACGGCAAATGGTGAATAACATGCATCTGAAATGCAACTCTAAATGCATAATTTCAGGAATTACAGACTGTTGAAATTGTATTTGCATAACATCAGTGAATACTAGACTGGTAGTCAAACACCTATAAATAAAAAAAAAAGCTGTCAAGTAAAGGGGTTTTATTTTAAAATTTAATGACTTAATGTAGGATTTTTATGTAATGTATTTTTGTAGAAGTCTTATTTTTCCCTCAAATCTAGGACTTGGTTTTTCTGACTTCCTCCCCTCATCCTTTCACAGGAAGATTTGAATAGCTGTAAAAAGTGAGGGTTTATGGAGGAGGCATTCTCAGCTTCTTTCTAATAAAATTATGGAGAAAGAAAAGGTCGAGCAAGGTTTCACTTGTCAGATTTTCTATCAGTTTTTCTCCTTTACGTTAACTGAAAAATAATGAAAAGTAAAAGGTATGTTTAAAAATAATTAAAATGAAAACTTCTGTTTCCTACAAAAAATATTTCAGAGTTTTCTCTCAAAAAAACGGTGAGTGACAGGTTTCTAACCTTGAAAATACTTGATGTTCCCCACCCTGCCCCCTTCCCTTTAAGTCCAGCCAGGTCTGGCATCATGCCCAAGTGAATCAGTGAGAAGATGTCTCAAGGTTACTCTCTTTAGGAGAGGAATGTTCCTGGAGGGGTTTTTTTTTTTTGGTTCCTGCTCACTTGTTTTTGTTTGGGACACAGGAATCTCTTGTTATTGCAGAATAAGCTAACATATCCTGCTTTATCCTCAAGGAAAAGAAAATCTAAACAAACTGGATAGTATTAAAAGTATGCCTAGCTGAGACCTTGAACTGCTCTTGCATGTCTGCCCATGGCTATGCCTGCAGTCAGAGAGACAGCTGCGCTCAGAGCTGGGGTCTGGCAGGTTCTGTGGTGTGTCTCTCCCCACTCATCAGGGGTCTGGCCTGGCTCTCTGCAAAAGCACCAGCATTAGTCGTATGACTGTTGTGGGTTTTTTTGTTTTGTTTTCCCATGTACTGGCTTCACATTTAGGCTCTTTGAGGGTTTTTAATGGTTCGGCTGCTGTGCCTAGGAGGGGGGAATTAGAAAGCCTCTTGTGTCCTCAGCCCATAAGCTCCTTCAGCTGCCCTAGTGCAGGGGCTGGTGACGTGATGTGGGGAGTTTAGCCAGAGCCCTTGGTGGGGTCTCTGGGGTTAGTGTCTGTTCCCTTTCCAGGGCTCAAACACTTTTTTCAGGGATTTTGTTTGAGAAACCACACCTGATTTTATTATTCTGTTCTCAGAAAGGGCACTCCTCTGCATAGCCATTTCATAGCTCTAATAATGTTCCCCTCTGTTAATTTTCAACTAAGCATAAAACATGACCTCAGGAGGAGCCTAAACTTCTCTTAACAGCAGCCACTGCTTGCCCCATGAGCGTACAAAGCAGTGGGGCTGAGTCTTTGCCAGCCCACGGTGCAGCCCTGCTGTGGTGGTGTGGGTGCTGGAGGGTACCTTCAGCACTGCCTGGGAAGCCACATGTGAGCAAAGCAAGAGGGGAGCTGCTCCTCTTCGTCTGTGTGCTCTTTAAGCCCCTGTGCCATTTGCAGTGTATTGCTTCCAGTTATCGTATTACCTCCACATGCATGTGCAATCCAGGGACATCAGTTGGGTAATCCTCACCTTTCCTTCTGGTTACTGTGAAATCTGGTTCTCAGCAATAATCTTCTACTGGGAGATACTTGTCAAGTAAACTCCAGGGACCAGACTCTGATTTTTGGCTCTAGAAGCTTTGATCCTGTGCAGCACGCGAGCCCTGCCCAGCCTGCCGGCACTGGGGTGCACAGCCTCCAGCCCTACGTCCTCCCTGGGTGCCGAGTCGTTCACCCAAATATTCATCTCTGACTGCGCACCTTGGCACAGTGCACATGCTTTAACCTGTGTGCTAATGATAAGTCATGTTTTTTGGTGACAGATAACAAGTACTTGTGAAAAACTTGCCATCTGTCTTCCCGGAGGAGCCTTGGGCTCCATCGGGATCCTGGAGTGTGAACTCGGTGGGGGTCTGAGCTGCTGTTGAGTGCCTGCTCAGGCAAATAAAGCCACTGGAGGCATCATGTTGGCGCCAGAATTTCTTTGAGTTAAATCAGGTTTGACAGTCTGAAATGATACCATCATCTGATGTCTAGTTTTCAGCTTGACTATTTCTTCATCAGAACTTTTTTTTTTTTGTGAGGAAGTAATAAACTAGAAATCCTAATTTGTTTCGAGAGAGTTTAAAAGGGCTTTTTTTTTTTTTTTTTTTAGTTCAGAAAGTGAAAAATTTACAGGAATAAATTTTATTTCTTTCAACTTATCTACAACTTTTTTTGTTCACTGGAAACACCTTCCTCCTTAAAACAATTTTCCTTTGGTCGCTCTAGTTGCTATGGTCCACGTGGGATCTTCCCAGGGCAATGCTCAGAGCGTCAGCCTGCAGTGTGCTCTGTGTGTTTGTGTTCTGCTGTGTTACAAAGTACTGGCTTGTTGCTTCAAGCCTGAACCATGGGTGGCTGATACCATGATGCTGTGGCCACTTAATTTAGATGAGTTCCATCCCATAGTGTACATTGGTAGGCTCAATGTCTTATGAAGCATCCACAGCAATTGTCATTCCTAGAGTCCTAGGTCCAAGTTATTCAGTGGGGACCAGACACCAGTCCAATTTAGAAGGCAGGAGATGCACTGGGGGCATTAAAATACTTTCTCTTGGGTGAGTAATAGACTCCTCTTTATGCATTTTCTTCTCACTTGATGCCTTCCTTGTCACCCTGCCCACAGCAAGAAGATGGCATGCAATATATACATTTAGGATACTGATGGAAAATCTGCTGTTGCACATAATGAGATTTCTTTCAACATGGTATCAAGTATATTCTCTTCAGGGCATGAAGATAAGCGATTCCTAAACCATGGGAAGAGCTTTAGATTCAGTCTTTGAGATAGCGAGATACTGTCCATGGAAGTCAGTCGTCTTTGGTCCCAGTGCTTCTGTGTGTATTGCTTTGTGTTACTGTGTATTTTGTTTTTGTCTGCCTAGTCCTTACTCTAGCACCTTTATCCAGGATGCAGGTGTTAACTTGATTTGCAGGTGGTCCCAAGACTCTGTATTGAGAATCCAAATGAATTCTGTTTTCCTAAGTGCCCAGCTTTGCAGCTGGTGAGAGGGTCTTCCCCCTTCTCCCCTCTATCTTTTCCTTTGCATGTGTTAATGAAATGTACGTGCAGTCTTGGTACTGCTGCAAATTCAGACATCTGGTGCCAGATTGGGAAGTGTTGGTGTCTGAACAGCAGTAACATGTCCTCCTCATACTGAATGCATCTATTGTGGACCTGCTGTTGTTCCTTCCTCCTTGGTGGTGTATGCTCCCAACACTAGTTGGAAAGTGCTGAAACCTAGTGCCAAAACCATTGCAGGAAGGAATGGTTCATCTCCAGTGGGATTTGTAGTGTGAGGTTTGAAGGACGTTTTCTCCAAGGCATGAAGTTAAGTAATACTTACATTGCTGAAAGCCATAATACTAGTACGCCTACAGCAAACTGCAGTATGAAGTCTCAGTCCAAGCAGAAATTTAGCTTTGTTAACAGTTCTTGCATGTGCTTTGTATTCTTCCAGAAGATGGCTTTTCAACCCCCCCAAACATGTAATCTGAAAACCCACTTCAGAACTTCCCGGATGTAGATTAATGCACTAAGAATGGCATTTTATGGAAATACAGAAATTTAACCAACCAAATTTTTTAATTGCAAAATAAGATGAAGCTGCTTCATGCAAATGACACTGACCCCTTGCCTGGTGGTATTTGTTCTTGTATTTGGACCTGTGATCTAAGATCATGCATAGCAGAGTTTCTCTACCAACTTGTTGCAGACAGTTTCTTCCTGAACATACAGCTTATTGTTCTCCAGATGTAATTAGACCAAGTGTTATGACAGTTGGTAGGATTACAGCACTTTGATAAACGGCTTGTTTCTTAGAAGGGAAGGTTTGTGAAAACAAGACCATTCATCTCGTTTCGCGCTCATTTTCTCTGCCCAACTTTCTTCTTGAAAATACGCACATGGAGTTAGAGGTGTCCTCAGGGAGAGATTTTGGCGTTTCCCACAGCTTATGGCTGTGAGTCCCTCTTGAGAGGCAATCCTGCCCTTGAGCATATCAGCTCTTTGGTGTCATACAAACTTGGAAAGAGGGCTCTTGTCAACTCCTGCAGGTCTCCAATAAAGATGTTGAAGAGGACAGGTCTCAATACAGACTCCTGCAGTAAGTACCCTGCTTGCTGTGGGCTTCCAGATACTCATTAACTCCTACTCTTTTGCCCGTCTAGTTGTCACCTCCTCTCGTCCAGACTGATACAACATAAGCTGTACAAAAGGTGTGGGAGGTGGTGGTGAAAGTGTTGTGAAAGTCGAGGTGAATGACATCTATGGCTCTGCTCTCATCCACAGCTCCAGTTGTTCTCCCGTAGCAGGCAGTCAGGTTGGTTGGGCCCAATTTACCTTTGTTCAATCTATGTTGACTGGTCCCAACTGCTGCTTTTCTCTCCAAGCCCAGACCAAGAGGACTCATTCCATGACTTTCCCACCAAGGCAAAGCTGACTCTTTCATTTTGAAGATGGGTGCAATGCTTGTTTTTTTTTTTCAGTCATTGAGCTCCCCTATCATGACAACATCTCAGAGATGACAAGACCGGCCTTCTGTAACATTGATTCTTTCTCTTGGCACCTATAGGTGCAACTCATATCATCTTGTGAGCTTAAAATCAAGAGATGGGATAAAAAATCTTTCATTTCTGATCTTGTAACTGTTACTGAAACTGCACTGTGGATGTCAGATGGACTCAGAGCTGTGTCTCTTCCAGCCAGTCACTGTGAACCCGGTAGACCTGTGCTGCACATCAAGGGAACTAGTTTTGTCTCGCAGTGCAAATTAGCCTCCTTCCAGGAGGTTTTGATGACTACTTCTCATTAGTTAATGTAGATCTTTCTGGCCATGCTGAAACTTTAGAGTGATCGCAAGATTGTTTTGAGATGACTGCTTTTCCAAACTGGTTGGAACTAAGCATGAGGGCTTCCCTATGAAGTTCTGCACGCTGGAGTTGATCATTTATCTATTTTCTGAGTAATATGTGTGTCAGAGCTCAAGACAGTAGCTTTCCAGAGGCTTGAACAATGGTGACTCTCCATTCCCCTTTGCAGCATATTTTTTTAGCTGAAATTGGGTTTTAGGCTTTCCTCTGTTGAGCTGTGTGACTGATCTTAAAAGCTTCTTGATGTATTACCCAGGCCTATTAGATTTTGCTAGACCTCTCCATCACCAAGAATTGATTTCCCCCTCTTCCCTCCCTTAATGCTTGAACTCAGAAGGCCCTTAGGGCTTCTGGCTTAATTAAAAATTAAATTTACAGATCATTTCTCAAATCATCCCTTAAGCAGCCAGTAATAATGATCACCTCTGAGTGGTGTGTGTCACTGTCATTTTAATGTGCTGTGTTGTAAATAGTAATGTGTCCCCTCTGTGAACCCTGTATGGAGCAAGCTGCCCTGTGCTGCTCTCTGTTTGTTTATGTGTATAATAAAAAAAATCAGTGTGTTTTGTGTCCTGGGGATCTATATCATACTCCATCTTTGGTCTGACTGATCATGCTGCTTAGGCTCGTTCATGTCACTTTGTACTGTAGAGGAGGAAGGACTAAATTGTCCTGCATTTATGAATGTTTCCGTTTCTGTTTCTTTTGAAAACTATTTTCATCTTTCCCAATTGTTTCCTCTACAATTTGAAGTGGGTTTTTTTTTTTTTATTCCTCACTAGGACATTCAGTTTCTTAAAATTCCTTTTCTTCCAGTTAAAAGAAAATGCATGTTATGTGAAGGGAATAGGAAAAGCTGCCGATCCAAACTGGCACAAAGGGTTCTTGCTGTGATGCTTCACAGTAAACACGCTGCTGAGAGTCTGTTAAGTACTTCAGTGTTACAGGTGGCAGAGTTCATTGCAAATAGATCATCCAGCAAACTGAGCCCTCTCTTAGGAAAGTTCTCTAGAAGCCAATGAACTAATGGCTTCGTCTATAAGTTTTTATTGCATAATTTGCCTGAACTTACATAGTCTGTGAAGAATCTGCCAAGAGTTTTCTTTGATTATTTGCTATTCATGCTATGCAATTGATTGCATAAAGCATTTACTAGCTCTGCCTTTTTTCTTGTTATTTTGTGGGTTGTCTGTGTGTTTTGAAATAGAGAATTAACATTAATGAATGGTGAATACTTTTGCTGATGTGCAAGTCTATATCCTCATGCAACATATGTATTGGTATGAAGGCACTTTGAAGCATTTGAGCAATAGCACGTGGGCGATTGCTGCTCCGCTGAGCATAGACCTGTAGAGTTACACAAGTGAGACATCTGGGGGCTCTATCCCCATCTTTGCTTTCTTATTAGGTAAGTGTTTTTCTTCCCTTTGTATATTTCGTTGTCCTCTCAATTCCATATTGCATTTATTTTTATTTCCTTTTTCTCCATTGTTCTAAAAGGCATGTACTTTAATATTTGAAGTTACTCTAACTTTTGAGGTAAATGTGCCTTTTTCTAACCTGACCTCAGTAGTCTTATGTGAAGCCAGGCTTGTGCTTGTTTCTTGATTTGGCCGGCTTAGCCATTTTTCGTCGTTCTTCACAAGCTTTTAGGAAGCTGTGTGCTATGCCACACCTTTTGAGCTGTCATCAGTGGACCTGTGTCCAACAGTCTCAGCTTCACTGGTTAGGGCTGTGTTGTGTTGCTCTGATCTATGGCCCAAGTGTGCTGCTCTCTTCCCTGTCCAGGCACCACTCTGTTCTATTCCCAGATATATTTTTATTCATTAAGCTCCTAAAAGAGAGGCTGATCAGAAGGCAGTCCCAGGGAGGATTTGGCTTCGGGATGCTTTGCCAGATACTCTGCACTCAAGGTTGAATTTTGATGGGGACGAGCATTTAGCAGCTCTGCAAGTGGTCACTGAGCTGAAGCCCTGCAGTGATGGTGACGAACATGCTCAGGGAAGAAAAAAAACACCCTTTAAAGCCCTTTTTACCAGAGTACTACACAGTTTAATAACTGTTTGAATTACTCCAGTGAGAGCCCCTTGCACTCTAAGAAACATCACTAACATCACTAGAGAAAAAGAAGTTAGCCCCAGCTGAGTTGCCAAACCATTAACCTCAACTACTGAAGTGACAGTGCCTGCTTGTGCCTGTGTGAAATAGCTATTCAGCTGGTGGCATCAAAGGAGTGGCTATTCTCCAGTTTCTGCACGAGAAAAAAGAAAAAATGCTGTCTAGAGTACTTTGTAAAACAGTCAGGGCCACTTTAAAAGAGCAGTTTGAATCCACTGTGATTTGCAGAACCTTAAAACTTTCCCAGTGGAAGCTTGGGCTCCTGCCCAAAACAAGGATGTTTGCATTGCTACCTGCTGCAGGTACCCTGGAAACCACTCAGAGAAATTCCTCCCTGTGAACCGCAGCCTGTTTGTGCGATCCACAATTCCTGATCCTGTTGCTGCTGGGGCTGAGGGTGTGCGGTGGGGGCATGGGGAAAGACTGTCCTAGAGCCACGAGTGGCTGAAGCTCCTCTGAGAGATCATCCTGAGGGCAAATCAGCTGAGGGGCAGTGGAGTAACACAAGGCCGAAGGAAAATGTTTGTGGTTCCTCTCTTAGAGGTGCTATTGTACTACAGCAGGTACAGGCAGAGCAGCGTCTCAGTGCGCAGCCCCGGCAGTGGTTTGGGGTTTAAGAGACAGGGTGCCGTTAGTCTTCTGTAGGCGATTAGTCACTCTTTCATTTTCTTTCCAGACATGTAGGATAAACTCTGTTACCGCTTCAGCTGCAGCAGTGCAGGAGTACTTGTGTAACTGTGTGCCACTAGCATACGTCTGTTAGGTCTCTGATGAACATGCGGGCAGGTCAGCTTTCACCAGGAGCTCTGTGTGATTGGAGAGCACAAAGGCCAGATGGAGGGTTGGGGTAAACTATTCCCCCACCCTGCCATAGCATGATAGCTCTTGAAATGAAGGAAATGGCTCCCCCCGAGTGTTATTCTGGGGTCTGCATGTGTGTATGCCACAGATGAACTCAGGGTTTTCTCACAACTTGGGCTGTCATAACAGATAGACTCGGAGTTTGAGGCATCTCTTGCATCATTGATTTGCGTTTCAATGTTCGCTCCCTTTTCCTTACTTAAGGATGTTAGTGCATGAAGAGTCCTCGCTCCTAATCCCAGCTAACTCCAGGACGTCTTGAATTAATAGTTAAGGTTATTGGGATGGCAACTTAGTTTATGTGCTGTTGTTTGTACTTACTTGATTGATGCTTCCACATGTGAGGGCAGGAGAGCAGCATCCCTGCAGGCAGCTGGCTTGCCTGAGGCAGGCTGGGCATGGCAGCAATCTCCATTTTTCTTGCATGGCTCAGGCCAGCACTGCCCTTGGTTTTCCCCCTAGCATCTCACCGAGGATGTATCCGTATCACATGGTTTCTGTTTGCGGCAGTATCTGCCAACACCACCATGCTGATCTTGGTACAGATACTTGGTGGAAGAAAAGTCCTGCTCCGGGTAGTCTGTCTGCACCTATGGCGTAGGGGGGAGGGATGCTGCTGGACTTGCTTGTGCAGCTGTAAATAACAGCCTGTTTATCTGTGCACTCCGAGGGTGTGTTATTTCCTAGAGTAATGTTGTGTTTCAGGACAGCCCAGAAACACCTGATTGCCTGCAAAAGAGAAAAACTATAGATTGCAAGTGCTCTCAAGCTATTCTAAAGTAAATCTGTTTTGTGTAACTGCAGAAGATTACTGAATGTATCTAGAAATGATGCCTGTGGGACTCCTGTCTTATGTTGGCTGAATGTTTTCTGGGGTGTTGAGGGACTGGTTCAGCCCCAAGGGCTCATGTATACAGCTAGAATGTCGTCACACCTGAGGTGTCCTCCCTCTCGCTCTGTCTTGTAGGATCCTAGTTCCTCAAGACTATCTGATATGAACTGACTGAAACTTTGAAGTTTGGCAAGGATCCCCCTGACTCATACAAGTTTCCCTGGGCTCTTTGGGGTGTGTGAGAAGGAGAATACTTGTATGGGATCAAGACAGTGTTGTAATTTCTGATCTGGCATGGGATAATGCCTTACGATAGCAAACTAAAAAGGATTACAAGTGAAAAGTAGCATTAATAAGAAAAAAGAGGATTTTTGCTATAATGTTTTTTTCTTACTATTTCCCATTCTTCCTATTCCTTCCCTGTGAAGTTCTGGTAAAGTCACTGGGATCTTGTGAAGTATTTAGCAAGAAAATGGTTCTGTTCTAGTATTTTTTTGACAGATCCATCACTTATCATTCTCTGGAGTCAGTCTGACTCAACAAGTGGTTCTGCTCAAAGAGTCTACCTGAAGTATTTGTGCATATTTGTAAATGATGGATTTAGACAATACCTGAAATAAGTGTACAGTCCTGCTGTTTTGACATAGTAATGTTTTACATGAACTCTGTCTTCCTTTAATGTGTACTTAAGCTGCCATCTGAGGTCAATGCAGGGCTGAGTTTTCTGCGGAGGGAACAGCTGGAACTTGCTGGGGTTCAGGGGAATTTATACCTTATTGAGTGAGTGACTGAATCTTCCAGTGCTGCTTTGAGGACTGTTTTTGAGCAGCTGTAGCCCCGGGCACTCATGGTGTTCAGATACATCTTCCAGCGATGGATGAAGTTGTCATTGGTGCAGAAACATAATTATCCAACTATTCAGCTGAAATGGCCTTCTTTTTTCTGCATGTGGGGTGCAAACAGGGATTCTGGGATTCAGAGCCACTGCTTCAGCTCTTGAGGCTGGTTGGGTTTTGTCGATGTCCCAGTGCTGAAAGAATGACATTGACTTTAAACCTGGTACCTGTTGCATGTGTTCTTGGGTCCTTATCCCAGCTTCTCAGGAGCATCTGGCTTGCACTAGCTCAGCAGCAGGAGCAGCATGGCTTTTCCTCCCTCCCCTAAGTTGGGCAACCCTGCTTTGTGTGTGTCCCTTCTGCCGAAGGCATAGCTGGTGTCCCTCTCCCTGGTTGCAGGCTCTGCATCCAGGGCAGAGCTGGTTACCTTTAGACTGTTTACAGAACAGGCTGTGAGCACTTTGCAAGGTCTCCACAGCCTGTCCTCTGCTCAGGTGGGCCAGAGACTTTGCAGTGAAGTAGCAAAGAAGCTAGTATTCTCTGTAATTATAAAAATGCAAAGAAATGAATGTATGTGTATATTTAACAAATAGAATTAAACCTGATTTTTTTTCCTCTGCCTTCTACTGTTTCTCCTCTCAATCTGTGTGCCACCAGTCCCACTTGGAGACCCATTTTCACTAATGCTGTGCTGTTTGTTTATACATATTTGTGTAAACGAGGTTGGTTGATCTAGTTGCTTAAGAAGAAAACACTGAAGTAGCCTCTGTACTGTGCCATGCTGTTCTGTGTCCAGTGCACCTAGGCTCTGCTGGAACAAGGTAAGTGGAGCAGCCCTTTCAAGCTCCCCAGCAGAGCTCAGACAGTCATCTCAGGGGACTGCTTTGCCAGCAGAAGTTTGCGCTTGTCCTGCTGAGCCTTGCGTCTTGCATCCAAGCTTGTTTTCTCTCTACTGACCTGAAGTAAATTAGCTTCTACTCTCTTTCTCTCTTCCCTCAGACAAAAAAAGACAGGAAAGAAAGGATAAGAGCTAGCTTGGGAACTGTTGCATATGTGAATGCAACTTTAAAGTAGAGTTTATCTGTTTTTCTTGGAGGCTGTATTTAGTCTGTGCAGCCATGCTGTTTTGCCTGCTCCTTCCAGGCTCATGTCACTGCTCCCAACAGCCTTGAGAAGATCCAACTCTGCGTCCTGCTGCAGACAAATACTAATGCAGCAAATTGGGAAAGTATCTCTTGCTTTCTCTTTTTCTACTGAATGCTGCTATCAGCTTGGTTATTGTTCAGCCATGGTGATATTGCTGTTTGATTTATATGGTCTCCGTCCTTCTTGCTCCTCTGCTGCTTGAGTACAGCCATTATAAAAGCCATCTGCAGCGTGCCTTTATTCCTTGGGTTTCTATGTTGGCAGATGGTATGGACAAAAAAAAGCCTTCCTCTGTCTAAATTAAGCAATAACACATCAACTTCCAATCACATTCTTCTTATCACCTCATGATCGCACTTTCATAAAATCCCCGTTTCCATAGCTAAGCATGATAGATATTTCTCAGCCTTATGGCTTGTGTCTGAAAGGAGTCTCTGTGCCACAAGCGCTAAAAGAGTATTTCAAGAAATTACACACCTGTCCTTGCCTCCCAGCTTCCAGTCTGCAGCAGCTCTGCTCAGACAGCCATTTGTTGCTGCTAAAATAAAACATTGACAAATTCTTTGATAAAGACCAGAGCTAGCAACAGCCTGGCTGACGTGCTGATGACTGAATGGGATGTTCACTGTCCCCTGTGCTCTCATTTGGTGTGAGTTTGGGTAGCATTGCAATTCAGAAATCTCATTTTAGACGTTTCATCTTATCACAATAAAAAGAAATAATTTGATTCTATTCGGTTACGGATTTTTTTTTTTCTTTTGACCTGCTGGTTTATTATCGCTTCCTCATTTGGCCTAATTAAAGTGCTGTGTATAGCAGCTTGTTAGTCTTAACTACGTTCCTGCATCGCTCCGGGTAGTGCATCTTCACTGATCGCTTTAGCAGCAAGATTGGCCCTAGGCAAATAATTTGCAGCAAATCACTTTGCCTGAACATTGCCTCCTTTTTTGGCTTTTGAATCATCTGTGGCTGATCGTTGTTCTCTCAAGTTTGTTTCTTGTAATGACTTCCCAACTAATTCCTGTGAGTAATTTTTGGGCTGGGGTTGCTCACCCGTGATTCCTTGTTTGGCATTTGCCTTTCAAGATGCTCCAACTGGACCTGTAATTTACATAAGATGCTTTGGTTTCTTGATTTAAACAGTATAACAACTTTCAACATCACTACTTAACAATATAAATTCCAAATCTTCTCAGGCGCTCTGGATATTTTAGTCAACCTTTCAGCTTTACTAAAGACTTGTTGCTTTGCATGTGGAAGTTGAACAAAAATAATAGAAAGAAATGAATTGCAGAAAATGTGTACGTTTTACCCCTGGCTATTTTGTGTTTATATACTTTTTTGCAATATTTCCTTAGTTCCCAGTCACCCCATCACCCTATGAAAGGAGCTGGTTGTCTGTGACTCAAAGGGACACCCCACATCCAAAACCTGGGGAGCAGAGATGACGCTTATGTATTGATGTAGAAGAGGAGACCTGTGGCCCAAGCTAAACTCGTAAGTCTTTGATCTGCAGCAAATGCTAAAATTTGCCTGCAAAGACCAGTAACTCCTTCTTGAGGAAATTCTTCACTATGAAGTGAAGGTGAGGCACTGAGACTGCTTGCCCAGAGAATTTGTGGATGCCCCATCCCTGGAAGTGTTCAAGGCCAGGTTCGAAGGTGTCCCTGCCCATGGCAGGGGGGTTGGAACTAGAAGATCTTTAAGGAACCTTCCAACCCAAACCATTCTGTGATTCTATGATTTTTCTTGGGTGTGAGCAAGCTTGGAGTAGATGCATTTTGTGGCTAGTTCCAATGGGCTGGCGAGGCACTGGGGGCTCTGTGGTTCAGCACAGTAATGCAGGGTCACGTCCAGTGCTGAGTCACTTCCAGCACTTGTCCCTGCCTCTGGTGCCTTCATCAGCTCGGGCAGCTCCATGCCCTCCAGGTGAGATGGTGTCTTACTCCCACAAGGATGCATTTACTGTGCAGCGGGGGGTTAAGTTACTGCATGAATGAAAACAAAGTGCTTAATTCCCTCTGCAGAACGCTCTAATGGAAAAATATGCTGGCTGTTTTCTGCTCTTACCTCAAAAACTGATGTGTTTGTACATTCTAAGCAAGTACTGACAGGTGACTAATTTATTTTTGTCAGCTTAGCAACAAAGGCTACCCTTTGCCACCATGTTCATTTGTTATGGCAGTGCATTGGCTGACATTGAGATTCATTTGGGTTTTTAATATCTCTCGCTGATGCAGCATTGTAGCTATTGAGCTGCATTCCTCTCTATTTCCCAAAACTAATTCATTTCTAATTTCTTCCCATTATTTCCTTAATCTTTTACATCTATAGACATGTGCATCTACATACAGGCATTTACAATTTTCCTAAGGCAGTACTGTTAGCCTAAAGCTGCAGTTTTGAGGCTAACCAGATCATTGTTGACTTCCATTTCTTTTTTTACAACCCAAAACACAAGGAGAAATGGGAGATAGAGAGACAATTTGATTTTTTTTTTCTTTTTTCTTTTCTTTTTTTTTTCCTGGAAGATGCAATGTGCTGTTCCCAAAAATAAACAAGACTGTGCCAGCAAATGCGTGAATATGTCAGTTAGTGAGTACTGTCAAAGTTAGTAAGTGCCTGGAGCAGTGAGAACGCCAAGCGCTGTGACAGCCGCTCCAGGCTGGTATGAACCCAGCCAGGCCAGGCAGCGCTGCAGGAAGCACAGAGCCCAGCGTGGGCAAACCCTGCACGTCATCATCTAACTTCTGGGGAGACTGGGGCTCCTGTTGTTGTGGAGGGACGACTGGGGACATATCCAGTTCTGCTCTGAAAAGTAAAGGGCTGGAAAAGTAAGACGTGGACATTCTGCATTTCCTATGCATTGTTGATGGTTGGACTTCATGATCTTAAAGGTCTTTTCCAACCTTTATGATTCTGTGTGATTCTTATGTAGCCCACTGATGCCATAATATGAGTGAAGAATCATTCTCTTGACCTGCTCCTGCTGTCGCCTAACAGTGGGTGTGATCCCAGGGGCAGCAGGACTCACCAGGAGCAGTTGGTGCTCTGCTGGTCAGTCTGGGACTGGCTGCAGTGTTTGACCAGTAGTGGTGATGCCAAGACGGGACAAAGGTGGTTCCCATGAGCCTTCTCATCAGTGTTGGTTGGTGGTGGCACAAGAGCATGTCGCCCACCCAGAATGAGCCACTTGTTTCACATCAATGTGAACAAGATGACAACAGTTACCCCTCCAGATGGACTTTGCTCTGCTGGTGGCTGAAGTGAGCTGTGCTGAATCTGGTCCGAAGTTTCAGGGCGTCCCTTGCACTGGAGGAGGTTACTGCCCTGCCTCGCAGTGCCTTTGTAGCACCTCATGTGGCTGAAGATCTGTTCATCTCAGGTTTGACAGGTTTGCTCATCAGAGTGTCTTGTCACTGTCTGGCAAGAGCTTATGGCTGTAGTACAGAAAAAGTCAGGGGACTTGGCAGGCATCACTTTGTGCTTGTCTGTGTGCTATTTTCAGTATGTTAATGTGAATAAGCATAGTAGCGGTCTTGGAGATTATTGGCTGAGATTTTTTCTTGCACACCATTCTTCAGTAAAGCAGATATGGAAATGGCTTGGACAGTTCTATGTCCTTTTACCTGCATGTGTCAGTTTAAAGCTGCTGGATCTTTTTTTTTTATTTTCAAAAAAGTTGCTAGGGAAGTTCCACTAAATGTTACCAGCACTCACGTTGAAGCATATTTTTATAGCATGTTTCTAGACCCTGTAAATTCAACAAAGCATGGAATAGTTCACGGATGGCGCCATTGCAATTATCTGTCCTCCGTGCATTCCTCTTTGCTTTCAGAAGCAAATCCCGTGTTAACTATACATCATTATTAGACTGACTTCATAGCACTAATTGACACAGAATGAAATTCAGAGCAGGAAACAGAGAGGCTTTAGCATTCAGTATGTACAGACTGCAAATTAGTGTTACTGCTGTAACAGATTAAAACTGTCCTTTTACTACCATGTAAGCTGAATGTTTCCGTTTTTGGGGGAAAGAGCCATCATTGTCACCTAAAGAGTAGAGGGGATGCAAAAGGAAGGAGAGTACCTCATCCTGAGGAAGTGGGGTAGCAGTATCTCACTGCTGTAAAGTGACTATGGGCATACTAAGGTACATGTACTGGTTAGATTGGACTAGACCCCTGTCCTACTGATGTGTTTCCTTAGTTCAAAGCAACATGCCTGCTCAGTGTCTATCCAAAAAGATACAAGAGGATGGATGTGCTAAGTGAGCTATCTTTTGTCATAGTTAAAATGTGGCATTCTTAATGGTGTCTTAATATTTTATGTCATAAAGTATCTTCGGAATAGGATGGAGATATCAGAAGAGGTCTCTGGGATTGCATATTAATGTCAGCCTTAATCAGAAGTGATTATCTGAACTTCCTAGGCAGCTGTGAACCTCCTGAGCTGAGAGGTCTTTAAAATACCCTGAGTCTTATGTGCATGAATGGAAGGGAACAAGTAAGTCCCAGCTTAGTGAGCTGAAAGTCTGGGACATCTGAAGTCAAATCAGGGTGGGACTGAATGCCCAAGTGTATATGGACACAAAGTTTACTTCTGTTTCTTACCTTTAGGCCACGGATTTGTATGACTGAAAGAAAAAGTTATGGAGCAAGTCCTGCCTTTCAGAAATTTGTCTAAAGACCTTCTCCACTTTTTGGCAATTTTCTTGTGTTAAGTGTTTACTGTAAACACTGGAAGTATCAATTAGACAGTTGTGTTCACTAAAAATACTAAATTTTGGTTCAGGATGAATAGATACTGAATGTTTGCTGCTGAAAGCAGACCACAGCAGAATAATCACGTGCATCATGCAATTTTCTTCTGATAATGTGGCAATCTTTCTCATGATTATAATATTAAAATTCTTTAAAATTAATTTTTACTCTTAGCAGTCCACAACAGTCCCAAAAACATCAATTAAAGGGTTAACAATACATATAAGAGCCAATAAAACAGTTACTCCTTGTCAAACAAGTTCATTAGAAGAAGCTCATATATGTTAAATATCTTTCTTACCAGTTGCTGTAGTGATGGCTCATACAAACCAAACACTCTGCCCGTGTTTCAGCTGCAAGGTGAATTTCCATATGGCACGAGGTACCGTTTCTGATGACATACACACTGAGCCAGTAAAACCTGATAATGTATTGCTTATTAGAATGCATGAAGATGTGGCTGGAGGATGTCCAGCCACACTTTTTTGCTTACAAGGGTGTTCAGACAGAGCTTTAGAAAAGCTGAGTGGACAGTTCACTAATGACAATGTACTGTATGAGCTTATGAAAGCAGGGAAGTGCTGGGCAAATGGTTCATTAATTTCACTGTAAATGAACCATAGAATAGAAAACTGAGTATTGGTGACTAGCATAATTTGACTAGGAGAAACACTCATACAAAACCCCTTTTCACCCTATATGAAAAAGGTACGTGCTTTTGAAAGATCAGCATAAATGCTGCCTCACCCCATCAACCTTCAGATTTTTCCTTCTCCAAGCTCCTTGCTTGTCCATCGGCTGATGTGATGTAGCAGGAGCCCTTCAGAGGTTTGACCCCACCTTGTGTAATGAACCAAATCTGCTTTACCCATCTACAGATTACACTGCTGCAGAGAGGAGGTCTGAGTCCTGGTGTGATGAGAAGTCCTACTTTCTTACACTTTCTGCAGAAAGTGGTACCTGAAAGCCAGAGTATGGTCTGAATCCCTTTCAGATTAAATTACTGCTGCTGTCCTGGGCTTTAGCAGCAAGTTTTCTAAGGTGTTGAACTTGAGACAAAAGTGGCCAAACTCTGTAACCTTAACTTGATAATAAAACACATCTTGTTTGCAATTTTATTTGGAAAGCTAATTCTGCATCACCTGCAGAAAACATAAGAAATATATTGGTTGCTTCCCAGCCCACTGGCAGGTGTCATGTCCAAGAACGGAATTAGGATAGGTATTTCCAGCTCAGAATTGCATGCATAATAGTATGTAACCTCTTCTTCTGTCAGCTAAAAAAACCCAAATAATGTATGTTTCACTTAGTTTTTTCATTTTTGTTTTTCTTGATCTGCATGCCATCACACCAATTAAGTAATTTCTGTCTCAGTTTTAAAAATAATTTATAGGCAGATTCTCCTGAGCTAAAGCATCTTTTGTGAAATATTACAGTGAAAGTGTCTATCTGCACTGTGATCAGACAGCTTGACTCTGAACAGCTGTATTTCATCTAATATGACTTCATGCTATGACTTTCTAACAGTGATCTGTGTTGTGTCCCGTGTCTGTACCACTAGCTTATCAGGAGATATGAAAATAATATAAATACTCAGTGATGAATTTAGAACTGACATATTGCAAAATACAGATGCTGAATTTCAAAACTGTGACATGAATGGTCCACAGGGTCTGATACTAACATTCAGAACATGTTTTGCTTTAATTCTGAATGAAAATATCTTTTTCCATTGTCAACATCTCCCTGGTGTGGGAAGCACTGTCTGGGTCCATCCTGAGCACTGAATGGTTGTGGGGGAGCCTTGTCCTAACAAGAGTGTTTTAATGTAATGATTTTAATGTAACTCTCAAATTCAGATAGACACCTTTCCAAAGGCCTGATCCTGACCAACCTTCAGCTGTGGAGAAGCTCTAAGGTGTGGGCAGCCATGAATGTTGCAGGGTTTAGCCTTGTTCATCAAAGCAGCCACCTCCATGTGGTCTCACTACTATCTCTCCACCTCAGCATGAGGCTCATGATTTTGAGAAGTGAAAGGCTCAGCAGTCTCTAACAAACATACTTTGGTACTACCAAATAAGGCAATAGAACCAAGCAAGGGAAAAACTGAATTCTTAGAAACTCAAAAGTATTCAGGAAAGTGGTGGAGGTGGGGAAGAGAAGGTACTTCACCTTCCTGGGGGCTTTCATTAGTGACTTTACAGCTGGGCAGCTGGTAGTAGGGCTGGCACTAGGTCAGGGACAAAGTGCTCAGGGTGCCTGGGGAGTGTAACACCGCTGTGCAGTAAGAGTCTATAGAGCTAAAACAAAGAGCAAAATTGTCTATCGGGCACTAAGCAAAAACAAGAGCAAAGTTCCTCTGGCAGCAGTAACACAGAAGTCACGCAGCTGCAGGGGCTCATCATTCTGTGGAGGGGTGATGCTCGCTGCTGCGCTGTGGAGCAGGGCTGTGCTGGGGTCCTGCTTTCCCAGCACCCCAGGCCCTCTGCAAGCTCTCGTGGCTCTGAGCATTTTATACCAGTGTAATGATGTTGAACATGGTACTGGTATTAAATAGTTATAACAAGGTACAAGAACAACTCCAGCACTAGCTTGTTTTCAATGTTGTGCAACAATTGCCTTTATTATTTCATCTAATTCCTCCTGGAGGTGGATTTAGAATGAGTTTCTAGAAATCCAGTGTTTGTGCTGCACTCGTCGCTTCCTCCCCAGTGTTTTGGTTTACAAGGTAGTTGCATGTATACTCATTACCAATAGCAGGTTGTGGGTTTTTTTATGCCATGTATAAATTCTTTTGCTAAGAAGCATGTAATAACAAATTCTGTCGCTTTGCTTTTTTGGATGGTTAATGCATTTGCCTTCCTTCCCCTCCCCTAAAAGCAGAGGAACAGGGATTATGCACTTTAACCAGAGTGTGTGCTTAAAGCTTGTGGGAAGGAGAGGAAGAGTGTATCAAATTATACCCACTAGGACCAGTGAGTCTTCCCTGAATAAATAAAAGGACAAACCAAGTCCCATAAACTTACCTTTGTAGTCACTCGGAATAACATAACATTAAGGCCAAATTATTTTCTCAACCAAAGCAATAACATGGAGTTGATTCATACAAGTTACCAGTAGGTAGCCTTCGAATTATCATCCTGAGCATTCATTAAAGCTCTCCAAGTTGTTTTCAACAGCCTGCTGTAAAACATCCTCCAAAATTGGAGTTTGGCAGTTCATAAAGAATTCAGGTGACCAATACCTGGTTGCATATTCTCAAACGTGGTTAGTGGAGCAGGTAAAGAAGACGACACAACTGTTAATCAGTGGTGCCTGAAGCTTTTGTCTTAATTTAATTGCTATGGCAGGAGGATGCCTTGGGGGATGCCAGGGGTTTAGTGGCTTATGTAAATTATTTCATGATTCATTTGTATTGCAGTTACTTTTAGAAACCCTCGCTATGGACCAAACGATGGTCTAGAAACAGCAATGAGCACACTGCCCCTGAAGGCCACCAGACTCACAGACTTCACACTGGCCTTCTATGTTTTGGGTATGGAAAAACATTTAACACCTTCTCCCTAGGGAAAAAAAAAAAGGCATGATATTTTGCCTGCAGTTTTGCATTGAAGGAACATTTTTAACAAGGGGTGAAATCCGTTGTCCTTCAGAAGATGGTTTTGTTTACCTCAATCAGTGCTAAAATATTCATTAAAGGCAGCAGAACTGCTTTGTATTATGCAAAGAAACTTTGTATTAAGTGTAGTCTGTATGTGTTCAGCATATGAAAGCATAATGTTCTTAATACTCAGACACTGCAAATAGTTGTTTTGAAAAAGGATCCCAATGACTTTCTAAAATTTATATTTGATTAAAAAAAAAGCTCAGGATTATATTAGCCCTCTGGATAATTTTCATATGAAAGACTGGACAAAATTTCCTCCCAGAGTTTTTCAGGAGGAGTGAATTGACCTGAACAGAAAATGGGAGATGGAAGAAACCCAAACAACTGCTGTAACTTTTAGTTGTTTTCTCTTGTTGCTTTTACAGGCATCCCTGTGTGTTTTTTGGTTTTGTTTTTGTGTAACATGGACCTCCTTGCTATGCTGGTTCTCCCCAAATGTGGTCCCAGGAAACACCTAAGTTGCAGTCTTCCAATATGAAGTAATGTCAGTCTGGTGGCATTAGTCGAATTTTCCACTGAAGTAAATGAAAAATGATCTGCAAAATTCACAGAAATGGTTTACAACCCTCAGCCTAAAGAAGTTAGGGAATTCCAAATTAAAATTGCTTTTGGACATGTGCATTAGTAAATGCGAGATTGAGTTGGTGCCCTCTCGCCCTGTACTTGTGTCCTACTGGCAATACTTGTTTCTTTGAGCCTTTATAGCAAAAAATGCCTGATCTGCAATACACTACGTCATTAGCTTTTTTAAACAGGTTATCATAATGTTATAGGAAGTTTGTGTTAGTTTTGTTGTCAGGAAATGAAAGTGAGATTCATGAATAAGTACAAACTAATCAGGCATAGGTAGAGACAAATCTGTTTTTTTTAACAACTACAGTCTTAACTATAGAGTAACTGAGTGTAACTGACTCATAATTTGCTTTGGTTCATTGAGAAGAGCAATACTTTTGCAAGTTATAGCAGTATCTAATAATTTCTGGAAGAGGAGTAAAAAGAAATGACTTGATACTACTTAATAAAGCCATTTTTAGTCAAAATATTCTTTTTCCCTTGGAAATATCCCATTCCAGTTCTTTGAGTCTTTTTACTCTTCTAATAGAGGGTTAGTTATTAATAAAATTATTGAGATGAAACAGTGGTAAATTTCTAACTATTTTTGTTCATCAAGTGTCCTGAGCATATTCTTCTGCCTTTTGTCATAATCTCCTACAGAGCTACATGTAGGTGAGCACTTTCCTACTCCCCCAACTGCTATAACTCAATGTGATGGCTTTAAATAACGGGAAGCCATAAAATATGATGGACTCAAGAAAATTCAGGTGGAAATAATGTGAAAAATATTATCTGGGGTAGATACAGATCTTAGTTTTGATTTTTACCTGTCCATTGCTGCATTAAAAGATGTTCCTTTTATAGTCCAAATTAACAAAATATAAAAACTCCTAAAGGGAGATTTCCTCACTCATGCCTGAGAAATGAGTCAGTGATGCTCCTTTCCATATATCTTATTAAACAAAGTATAATTTAATGTGTCTTTTATGTAAGGACATTTAAACGTACCTGATGGCATTTAGTTTTCATTGCTACTAAGTGAGTTCACGAAGTTACGACTGAGGTTAGCCAGAATGAGCAATCAGGGAGGCTGACATGTGAAGGTAAATTGGTATCAGCACAAGCCTGGCTGGCAGCTATTTGTACACTGACACGTGTGCCGTAGGTTGCTCACTACAAGTCTGCAGCTGCAGTTTTATTCCTGTTTATGGCAAAACTTCTGTGGGGAAAACTCAGGTTATGTGTCTTTTCTGTGATTTCAGGTGTGATATCTGCAAGGATGTGATTACGTATCTTCCATTCTCAAGGCATCCAGGCAGTCTGTGGTGCACATGGGGTTTATTCTGACTTTTTTCAGATGGACAAATAGAGTGTAAGCTATCAGAGCAGCTCAATGATGGGTCTAGATGGATCTTTCTCATCTTCTGCATCTATACATAGTATATACTCTAAATACTGTTTTGTGGTCATTTTGCTGCGTGGTAAGCTGTATTTTAAGGTGTTACCTACTCGTGCCTGCTGTATGACTGTGCATGCATGTGTGAGCTACTCAGCTCAGTGAGACCTTGACCTGAAGTGGCAGAGGTGACAGAGAAAACGTGCCTCTGGAAAAGGGTCACTGCACAGGGCCACAAGTGCTGCTTAGTAAGAAAAGTATTCCTGTGCCAGATTAGAGGATCTTTTGTTCAACACGCTATATAAATTAAAGACAAGGATCAATAGCCATGATTTGTATTCTGCATTACTATGTACATGATGCTTTTTGCTGGAGAGAAGAGCTGCCAAAACAGGTAATATGTCTAAAAACAAAGTCTGTGCTAACTGCTGGATGAAAGCCAGATGCATTCTTCACTGTATCATCTACCAAAACTAGGGGCACAGGTGATGTGCTTAACTGGGAGGGATGCTGATCTTCCTGCTCCTCCAATGATTAGCTGTGTGATTGAGGAAAAATATAGTATAACCATTAAAAAAATTACGGGTTTTTCTTGTTGTCTGGGACAACCTTTTTACTGGAGTCTTAACCAAAAGAAGTGATGGTGCTAAACAGACTCCTCACTTGGTCCTCACCTGCATTGTCTGCACTCACTGCCTGACCCTGCATTTCCAGCACTCCGAGTAACAAGGTGTGCAGCAGCATTCTGTAAGTTCCTGCTGTAACCTTTCCTTCCACAGCTACTTCTACTGTTTAAGCTCCATGTTCAACAGCAATGCCTACTTCTAAAACCTAACCAGGCCTATCTAAATTTTTTTTTTGCAGTAAATACAGGATTGTACATTTTTGTTTTCACATTTGAAGTACAAGTTTTGACTGAGCTATTTAAAGTGGAAGTAAAGTGACATTCGTGTCTTTGGTGGGTGTGCAAGGAGAGGAATTGGCAATATGAATTTTAGGGTTCTTTATTTCTTAAGCTCTGCTTTTTAAACATTCGGGTGAACTCATGTCTCTTTGAAGATCCATTTCCTTAGATTTCAGAGCACCACTGTGCCGGTTGTTCTTCATCTTCCTGTTGTATTAGAGCTCTGCGGTGAAGCAACACCACCTTCTGTGACAGCCATGTATACCAGCAAAGGAAACTTTTTTTGTTGTACCTTAAAAGAAGGTTCCTGAACCAGATTTGCACTTTTTAAATGAGCTGTCTGAAAGCTCTCTTGGCCAACAGCAGTGTCATTTACAGCCTGCCTGCCTTGAAGGTAGGAGATAAAATACTCCTTTTACACCAAATACTTGTACTCCTAATCAGAACAGAAGATTTAATGAACTTGCTATTTTTATATTTATACTGGGAGAAACTGGTTTCTTCTGGTCCTGCCCTAAATTACTTGTATGCTAAGAAGGACTATTAAAAATGCCTTAATTAAAAATCAGGCTGGGAAAAGAGGTAGGAAGAAACTCTGGGGCTTGTTTCTTCTCCTCTGGGTTCAAACCTGTTGACCTGCAACTCTTCAGCTGTGTTAAGGTCAGGAAGGTTGAAGAACTCTCACAGAGGGAGGCAGGATGAGCTGGGACCCTATCCCATCACAGTGGGTCTTTGCAGGCTGCTTCACTGCACCCCATACTCTGGCCATTTTTAGTGACAGAAGGACAGAGGTTTTAGCTGAGTGATTGGAGGTTTCTTATGATGTAGGTATGAAATAAAAACTTTTTACTTAGAAGGGAAAAAACCCCCAACAAACCCATGAAGGAAGCTGGTAGAAGGAAAGCATCTTCAGTGTTTCTAGGATTTCTGCTAGAATAAGCAGGGAAATTATTAATTGGTGTTTTGGGAGAGGTAACAAAATTTCAACAGCTAAAATTAAATCCTTATCTCTCTGGCAACAGAAACAGAGACTACAGCGGTTATATTGGGAAATATAGTCTGTGTTCTTGAAGTTCAGGTGGCCTCTGAGTACAGGAACATTTGCCAGCTCCAGTACCAAAGTTTCCAGCAGACATTTTGCTCTTGTTAAATCTAAATGCTTCTCTTCCATGGCTGAAGGGCTACAGGAGACTTTTCCAAGACCATAGGGCTGACAGGGTCCTAGAAAAGCAGAAGGAGCCCTCAGAGAGGGTGGAGAGGGGACGTTTCTCACCATTACACTGTGTAATTTTAAGATGTGATGGAGTAATTCAAGGTGTCAGCCCATTCCCTAGTGGATAATGGTAGTAATTTTATTTACAGTTGCCTGAAACTAGATTTGTATGGTCCCATCAGAGACATGGAGGACTGATGTGGTGCAGTGGCTGAATGCAGCAAGGTGGGAGGTGCCGTGGGGAAGCTGCAGCAGCTGTTTGACCTTTGTAGGTGTGAAGAGTGCTGATGGCTGATAGTATCCTTGAGTGAGAATAAAATCAAGCTCAGTTTTTCTAAATAAAGTACGTGTGGTATGTTCAAGACAAGCCTAAACATATATCTTTTTTAGCTGTGATGGGTGAATGTCTAAGGATGGGTTTTGTTCACTCTTGATGTTTTATGCTTCACATGTTAATGCCAAGCTTTGCCAAAAGCTCTGACAAAATTTACTTTTATTAGAGATTTCCCTTTTTAGTTTTCTCGTGCTTTCACAAAGCTGGTGGTTTACAGACATAGGCTTATGCAGTTTCTACAGCTTCCCAGTATGTCTGCCAAACAAAGCAAGCACAGGTACTGCAGGTACAGAATTTCCCTCCGCTGCAAGCCACTGGCAGTGCTACAGCCTGGCCCCGAGATGCAGCTCCATCCCTCTGGCTGTTTCCTTGCTGTGCTGCTGATCAGCAGTGGTTCACTTCACCCTCCATCTCTGCCACAGCCCTTCTGCCCCAACCCCCCATGGTGTGCATTTAATAGGTGCATCCCCCCTTGTGTCTTTTTGCTGTCTCTTTGGTGGTACCATTCAATACTGAAGCAAAGGTCCACATTCATTGTGCATCTTGACATCTTTGCATATGAATTTTATAGTTCAGGTCCGTCAATAATCTGTAAATTGTATTGCTGGCTTGGAGCATTTAGCTGTTTCCCAAGTATCTTGCCTACCAAGCTGTGATGTGGTAGTTGAGATTTTAGGCCATTTAGCTGCAGCACCTTGCACTAGAACTGGTATTTGCTCCTGTCCTAGGAGATACAGATTTGGGCCAGATGTTTGGCCCAAATTACTAAAACTCAATGAGGTGCTTATGGGGTGGAGGGGCTGAGTGGGCTGCGCAGTGCAACAGCAGTAAGTTGGTGGAACTGCACTTCCCTGGGGTTGGTGAAGGTCCCTGACAGATGAATGTCTGTTAGCCTGGCTCTGGCAAAGCTGTTTTTTCTTTATTGGTCCTAAAAGGAGCCTGAAGCAAGCAGCTCAATCATATGACACTAGGGGAGATGAAGGCACCCAATCCTCCCCCAAGCAATTCCGGTTTGCCAAGTATTCTGCGTTCTATGAAAATAAGTATTTCCTGAGCTGGAAAATAGGGGTGAGATGCCATTCTGGAAAGGGTTTCTTGCACCTCTCTTTCTGCATATTTTCAACAGAATATTGTGTAAAATGTCTCATTGTTACTTTACTGCAGACCAAAATCTAAAGAGCTGGTATCAGCACTTTTCACCAAGCAGAGATCTTCCCTGATACTAGTATTCCATGGAGCTATTGAAACATGCCCCATGCACTGCTCTGTAAGGGATGATTAAGTTCTCATTGCTTAAGATGAGGGGTCTTCCCACAGGTGTTCCCAGCCAGCACGTACATGCTCCTGTACAGGGTGCAGTGTGTTTGTGGCCATCTTTGATCTGGTTGTTTGCTACCTTCTGTCCTGGAGGAAACTGCACTTCTGTAATGCTACAGTTATACAAAAATAATATCCTTTAGATATCCTCAGCCAGAAGGACTTGATAGCCCATGCAGTGAATATTACGAAGATACCAGCTTGGAAACTGGAGTAGTTCTTTCTCCAGACAAATATTCAGCTGTAGGTTTTTCTGTGGCTGAAGTGATGGATGCTGCAAGGGGGAAAATATCCTTCAACTTCCTTTTCCAGTTACTTGAAAGAGAAGGATGAGAATATTTATCAATGTTCTTAGAGGTTTGAGAGAAAGAAGAGGTTTGAAATACTGTGGATACAACTATCCTTTAATAGAAAAGTGAAGTGTAAAACCTAGTCAGATGAGAACCTGTCATAGTTGTTCCTGACTGGCTTCCCCCTGCCATGAAAGGACCGTTGCAGTGAGCCTCACTCCTCTCTCTTTGCTCCGTGTTTTGTTGAACTGTTTTCTCTGTAAATTGAAAATGGGACATCCGTAATGTGGAGACGTTCTGGCAGGCAGGGTGTCAGAAAATCTGTGCATGATGTGCTTGTAATGATGTTTTCTGGTGGCTGCAGCTTTTGTCAAATGAACACAGGCATCCATCCATGGTAATATTCCATAAATACATGTATATGGCCAAATCACTGGGCAGTGCAACACATGGGCTGAATAGGCTTTAGCTTAGAGTTGAGCATTCAATTTATCAGTTTTGGCAGAAAAGGATGACTTTCTGGTATTCCTTATTTTTTTATGATAGCTCTTTCCCAGGCCATCCTTACTTTGCTTCTGTGAGCCTCAGGATGACTGGGAGAAAGTGTTTGCTTCAAATAGGTTTTGTGCAAATGTTGCTGTGTTGGTTCCCATAGTCTTCATATCCTTGGCACCCCATTTTGTTCTTGTTACGCAAGATGTTTGTGATATGCTTGTGCAGTCTGGATGAGTTCTCCTCAGGTCTGCTATTGCCATATGTCTAATGACAGATGAGCAGTATGCAGCTTGTTATCTCAACAGAGAGACAGAGCCTTACCACAATTGGTGGAGCCACAGTAATTTATATTAGCTGAGTCTAGAGCATCATTGCAAGTTTTTGGTTTGCTTAATGCACTTTCCTAAACATGAGCTGCTGGGCAAGGGGGGTTGAGTTGGTTTTTGAGGTGATGGTGGTAGTTTGAGCAATTGGATCAGCAGAAGGTGCTTCTGATCAGTTTTTTAACTCTGGACTCACCTGTTTTTTTAACTGCTGTTATACCCTGGCCCTAACTCTATTGCTCTTGTAGGGAGATTAGTAGAATGACATTGGAACATTGGAGCACTCAGAAATACAGGGTAGGAGCTGTGCTGATACCCTGGAGGTCTCTCCAGCTATCATCAGTTCACCAAGGCAACATGTGGTAATCTCCTAAAAGAGTACATTTCTGCCTCTCAGCTGAAAACACATTTAATCAGATCTTTTTGTGGCATCTCTCTATTACAGAATGCTGAAATTCTCTTGTGTAGATTTGTATATTATTTTTACCATCTGATTGCTTTAATCTGTCATATTTATGATCTGATTATTTTACTTTATTGTTAGATCCCAAATTAATTAACACTGCAATGGTGCTGGCTCATTAGCAGTGTTCATTGGGGTCATCCCACACAGATAAGCATATCATCAACCTAAGGACATGGATTTCCTTTTTATATTACCACATTATTCACTTGTCCTTCCGGTCTCAGTGACACTGTGTTACTTTGTAAAGCCAAAAGACTCCACTTAGCTGTCTCACTTCTACATATTCTCCATCATCAGTTCCCACACATCAGTATGTGGTGTTTTAATGTTTGTTTGTGCTGGGCAGTATGATCTGCTGCTGTGCTCACATCTTTCCTGAGCCCTCTGCCTTTGCTATTTGTATGCAAAGCAGTATTCATGGTGCCACTGCAGGAATCATTTGATTTATTTTGCATGCAAGAGAGATATATCTCACTGAGTTCTCCTACTTTGGCAATAACTAGGTATCAATATATCAATTGTCAGGTCAAGTCTCCTAAATAACATCTGGCTGAGCCTGCTGTTTCTTTATTTGTTAATAAAGCAATTTTTCCTTGTATTGTCTTGTGAAATGCTATTACTCAGAGCTTGTATTTTCTTTATGTAGTGACTCTGAGTCTTATTTCAAAACAAACCGCTAAGCCCCAGTTGTGATGTGATTGTCTGTCAGGGCTGGTGTTTATCAAGCACTGCCTCTCTCCTCTGCAAAATGTTAACCTACATTACCTTATAGTGCTATGTGTATCATACACTTCAAGAGCCTCATGGCTCAAGCCATCATGGTCTGAGGCAGCTGCTAACTCAGGCACTGGACGCTAGATGCCACCTGAAATTTTGAAAAATGTCTCTTTATGGGTGTTTTTGACATTTCTGCCCTGTGTTAGATAACCTGAAGTGATTGAACAGCAGCCCTAGTGAAATACTACTATCCTGGTTTTTGTCATTGTGTTAGGGTCACCCGCTCTTCATATGAGTCTGTGGAAAGCCAAAGCTTGCATGGTCCTTGAAGTGGTACCGTTCTACTCATCTAATTCAGCCCATGAAACATAAGACCAGAGACTTCCTCAGGTTAATTCTTGCCTGGATTAGGCCTGCAGAGAACAGGAGCCAAGTCAAGTGTGCAGCAATTGCTGGAATATTCTAGGCTGCCTATCCCTCAGTATCTGAGAGCTGTAAACAGACCTTTTTCCCACTACATAACCAGGCATATACCTGCTGTGGAGCCACCAAGAGTTGGGAAATGCCCCTCACCCATGGCCAGTTAAGTGTTTCCATCACTTGGCTGGAGGTTTCGAGAGGGGCTACAGGACAGACAGCTGAGTCCTGCATATGGAGCAGGA
>NW_010538719.1:44913-52211 GCF_000687285.1 Phaethon lepturus
CTACAATATTGCTAATTTCTACAGTTTACCCCATCTGTCAGAAAAAAATCAGAAGGAATGGATTAAAATTCCCCAAAATACATTTGACCTTGTCAAAACATTTTCATCTCCTTGACCTTCATTTCACCAGTGTCTTTCATGTTTCAAGTCCCAGCCAAATTTTGAAGCCTGAGAATTTCCCAGGGATAGATTTTGCTCTTTCCTGTCAGCGCTCTGCCCTGCACTGGAGTCTTTCCAGCGTGAGGACACGGTGGCTTGTGGTGGCCTCCCGGGGAGGGAGGTCTGACCCTCTGTGAGTGTCTGTCAGCAGGAGCTGCTGAGCACAGTCCTGGGACTCTGCTATCTTGAATCAGGCATTTAGCAAGGCAGGACTGATGCACCAGCCAGGCCTTGCCAGGGTCACACCACCTCCCTGAAGGAAGCGGTGGTTTTGAGTAAACATATTTTAATAGTGGTACAACAGTAAGAAGGATGAGCCACACCACTGAGAATAAAAAGATGCAAACCAAAACAGGAATGCATTTTCTTCACTGCAAGGAGTGTGAGGTCTCCTAGTAGTGTAGGTGCTGTGCAGTCAATCATGGTCCTCAGTGGTGCTTTAAGGTGATGGTATAGGTAGTAGATACAAAGGTGGGGGGTGGTCAGCATTTTGGTCACGATACTAATCAGAATTGTCCTCACTTATCAGATCTCCCCAGTAGCTGGGATGCGCAGACCTCCTTTGCCACAGTTTCCTTGGCCTGTGCATTTTGTAAACCTCAAAATGACATTTCCCAATGGCCACCAAAACAATAAAGAGGTCAGCCTTCCTCCCAGCTAAAAGATGCTAAGGGGAGCAGTAACAGTTTGAAGCTGTTTAAAGCCCAAATCCTGGTTGTTCCTCCTGAGCCTTCCATTTAAGATTATTTGAATTGATGTACATTGCTGTCTGAGAGGTTTCTTGCTAGAGGCGCTGTATTGACATTGCCAGTATCTACTACTTTTGCCAGAAAGCAAGCAACTCGAACGAGGACTTCAAAGTATCAGTCTGCTCAGAAGCCAGACAGAGCTGGGAATTGAAGCCAGATATCATGAGTATGTTAACATTTAATTTAATCACAAACTGTTATCTCTTTCAATGACCATCTCAGTAATATGGCCAGAATAACCACTTTCACTGGAGTCTAAAGACTGGTATTGTATTTAGGGTTATCATTCCAGCATGCACTGATGAGCTAGAAGAAGCCTGAAGGGAAAATAGATGTAAGAAAGTAATTCTTGATGTTAGAGATGCCAGGGTTATACACATGAAAAAAGTTACTCCGAGATTTTTGTTTTCCTTTAAGGGGAGACAGAGGTATAAGTATATCTAATAAATGGAGAAAAAAAATCATGAGCTTTTAAAATAAACAAAAAACCCCAGATCCCTAACATAACTCAGTGCACGTGGTAGTTTGTAAGCAGTTCATTACTTGGACTGCTTACTACAACATTACTTAGTAATCCTTCAAAGTACTTCCCAGGCTAGGATTGCAAACAATTTGGAAACAAATTATTTAGTGGGAAGAAATAAAGGGTATGGCATCCAACAGTGAAATAAATTCCTTAGAGCTTGATCTGGAGTGGAGGAAATACTTGGGAGTGTCTCCAGAACAAATCAAACAGGATTTTGATTTAGCAATACCAAAATCCAACCTGCCCTACTGCCAATTCATTAACTGTAACTACCCAATACCATTGCTGTTGCGAGGTGGATACGCACTGCTCTCCTCTGGGGGGATTCCTGTTGTAAGGCTCATAGGATTGGGATTACAGCTCTCCCAGGAAATGAAGGGATAATGGCACTCATTTGTAGGCACTTTAATTGTAGAGTAGTTGGGTCTCAAAATGAGTAGTATGGCAAAACCTCTGTTTAACTAGAATTAGTTTCTTTTACATGAAATGGAGAGAGACTTCACTTGGTTAATTTAAGTCTGCTTCCTGCCTTTCATTAGCAAATAGGAGCTTCTTTATATGCTGGGGTGGGGGATACGAGGTAGGGAGAAAGATATCAAAGGCTGCTGTTTTCTGCTGGGTGGTTTTCCGGATTAAGCCTGCAGGAAGTGGCCAGGACGCTGGAACTGCTGGAAGGGGACTCAGACACAGATCGAGGCTGGCAGGTTTGTGCTCTAGGCTCCATGGGAAGACTTAGTCAGAACCTATTTTTGTTTAAAAGCAGTTCTCACTTTCTGCATTATTCAAGACTTCAGGCCTTTTGCAGAGTCCCTCCGGCATCCCCTGCTGCAAACAAAGTCCCATCTGTGACCTGGCTGCTGGCCGCTGCATACGGCGAGGGGAAACTTTCGTCCTTCCCAAGTTACAGATGGAACCAAAAAATCAGAAAGAGACCTTGGTACTGAGGAGTCCTCAGGTCAGGGACAGTGCAGATTTGCCCCAGAGTTTTATCACTGTCTTACGAGGATGCAAACATTTGCATGAACCTTAATAGCTTTGTATTTTAGATAAAGCTGGATCTAACTTTATAGCAGTTACATCTGGCAAATGCAATTTGAAGTTAGACCAAGGCAATGTTTTTTTTTCTTTTTTCCCCCTTTTTGCTCAGGAAAAGGTTGCCTGCAAGAAGTATCATGCTTTTCCTAGTAAAATTGCTCCTCTTGGGCGTCCTTTGTTAATCTTAGAAGAACCATATGTCTGTTAAGCTATGCAGACTGCATGTTGCTTAACTTCCTAGCAGATACAGGTCTCCATTTATTGTCACAGAAGAAGGTTCAAGGCTATTTTCTAACAGGAAATCAAGGAAAACAAGAATTTCTCAGAGGTTTCTTGTGATTTTGGGGAAGGGAGGCCCCACATGCATCGTGCAGGACACAAAATGAGAATTGCACCAGAGCCGGTTGCCAGACCAGAATATTGCTGTGCTTGATGCAGTGTCTTTGGGACAGAAAGCCTTGGGTAGTCATGTTGGATAGGCAGACAGTATAAAGATGTCGGCTTTATTTAATTTTAATTATGGGATTTGTTTAGTTGTGGCATTGATGAAAAGGTCACACAAAACATGCACAGCACCAGTGAAACTGTGTGAAGATACTGGATGGAAGTGAAAAGAGCACTCGCAACCTTTCCCTTCTCTAAATCCCCAGTGCCCATCCCTGGATGCCATGGGCAGAAAGGGAGATCAAAGCAGGGAAATGTTGAGTGGCTCTTGAAAGCTGCAAGAACCTTTCTGAACATTGATGTTCTCTGGCAAAGCATGTTCTCACACCGTCCATTGCTGACTGGGATGGCTTTGCTTGGTACTTAACCCTGAGCATCTGTGATCTGAACCCCCCTGTGGGGTGAAAAGGATCAGAAACATCACTATAAAGCCAGCATTAAAAGTGATGCTTTTAAAAAGCATACAAAAAGGAATGGGAATCTTGCACTGAATCATTTCTTACAGAAAGGAAAGTTGTGGACTGAACCCTCTTGACTTTGCTATGAGTCACAGCCTCCCAGCCACACTCTGGTCAGGAGAAGAGGAGGGCTGACCTCACAGTCGTGGCTCTCAGTTCAAGATCATCAACTGTTTCTTGAAAGTCTTTTGGAGATGACTCACAGCTCTCCCCTCTACAGCCTGTGAGCAAAAGCATGCAATCTGACAAGAGAGTGAGTAAAGGTATCTGCCACAGACCGTCAGGCTTTTATTGCAGATGAAAACTGTCAGTCACTTACTGAGTTGTGCAGTCTGTAAGCATGATGAGCCCGTTTCCCATTATTTTGGAGAAAAGACAAAGAATCAAGAAAGTAATTTTTTGAATGGAAACAAATCTGATTTGATTTTACAATTTAAAATTGTGACAGTTTCCAGTTTTATTTTTTTCCCCAAGAGCTGTTAATCCTCCATCAGAACATGAATGTGTTGAGTTCCTAGAGATGACTGAGATGTGTCTCTGCAGCCTGCTCTGCAGGACTTCCCGTGATGGGTAGGTGCAGGGTGCCTATCTCTGGGACATGTGCCTTAGACGGGATAACTGAATGGTTGCTGGTTTTTTTTTTTTTTGGCAAAAGATGATAGGGGACATGTTTTTCCTACATACTAGGTGACAAAATGTCATTCAGAACTTGTATTTTACTGCTGTCTGGGAAACTAATAAGGATCATGGATAGGAAAAAAGACAAAAGATCTACTATCCCAAAGAAATCCTGGAGTGAGATGGTGTCCTGAGGCTTTTCCTTAGGAACTGTGGAATGGTTCCTGTATTCTAGAACTGTTCCACTTCCCAAATCCCATTGAACACTCTTCCTCTTGTCTATGGAGGTTGCTGAGCGCTCCCATCAGGCCTGGGAGGAATCAGAGCTACAGTATGGAGCAGCAAATGCAGGTAGGACTGCTTGCATAGCCCCTTTCGGGGACAGCAGAGAGCAATTCTGCTGTGCTCAGAGTTGAAAGAGGTAGAGATGCTGTGGGCTGGGAGGAGGCTTCTCCAACAACCAAGGGGTGTTGTAAGCATGGGAGTTGCTCTGAGCTGCTGCTGAGCCCTCCTGCAGTATTGGGAATGGTACTGCTATGTGTAGATGGGGACAGTGTCAGACGTAGGGGATATTAGAAGCCTGTTAGGCAGGCGCAAATGCAGTAACGATGATCTTTCAAATACATTAGACCATAAGTAAATTTTGAGCAAGTGCGTAGCATCTTTATGAAAAGAAGATAGTGGTCTGAATGGAGGAACGGAGTTGCCAAAGGCTCCAGGAAAGCTGTATTTTCCTCTGTGTTTGTACGTGCTGAGTACCACGGCAAAGGAAGATGGCTAAAGGTAATGTTTCTCAGGATCATAGTCCTGATGTACTTCATATACTTGAATAGTGTTCAGGTAAAACAAAGCATGGTTTGGGTCTGAAGAGGTTTTAGGAATGCCATGCTAACATGGCTCATCTCAGAAGGACATGGAAGATGTGTGGGGCTGCAGCAGAACCAATGAGTGACTGAGGTTGAAGAGTCCAGCTGGAAATTTTGGCAGGGCTAATGGAGCATGTGATGAAAGACTGGATTAGGGCTGGGACCTGGAACAAAACAGGCTGAGATTATCTGTTGGAAGATCTTGAATTAAGCTGAGACAATCAGCTTCCCGTGGAGCACAAGCTGCTGGTTTGACCTCCCCTGCTGGGTGGGTGACCCAGCATGCTGATGGAGTAGATGTGAGCAAAGCTCTGGGACCCTGTGGAGAGGAGCTGATATGGAAGGTCCTTCAGTGGTTGGTGTCAGAGCCTGCAGAAACTGCTGCCTGATGGGTGGAAAGGGAGAAACGTTTTCGGGCAGCAGTGTAGTGTTGCATGGGCAATGACAACCCAAACTGCATGGGATTATCCATCAGATGACTGTTATTGTTGCAGCAGAAGATGAATGAGCTAGCAACCTGAAAGCAAAAAGGACACTTACTGATTTTAAATTGAAAATTGATACCCATTCCCATGTGTTATTAGAGACAGCATTTGCAGTACTGAAAGGGAAGTCATGTGGCGTGGAAGGTGAGCAGGTAAAACTTGGCTTTTGGTGGGTCAGCTAAAGGGATACGAACTAAAGGAGGAAGGGGTAAATAACTCGAAAAGGTTTTACTGTGATAACAGCTGGGAAAAGTGCTTGTTACTGTGTTAAGTGTATTCAAGTCCTTGGTGTTTTTAAGTCTGGGAGTTAGTTCACTGAAAGATCAGGAACTGAATCAATGAGGGGGAATTTGTGGATGTCTCCAGGGAATGAGAACATACCTAGAGCTGAGAATGCCCCACTGTCCAAAGCCACCTTTCCCTTCTGCTAAGGCAGGAATGAAAAGATAAGTTGGATTCTACTGTTGGCATCAGGTGTTAAGAAGTGTGTTCACTTCAGGTTTTATTGGTTGTAGCAGGGAAGAAGAATGGAATATTTAGTTAGTTCTGAAAGAGGTAAATTAAGAGTGAAAAATCTCCACTGCTGCCCACAAATCTGAATTGCTGGCTTGAGAAGAAGCAAAGCAGTAAGGGATGCTGTGGGCTGTGTTGCTTGGTCTCCCTTGCACCAAGCTGCATGTTTAGCACTGCCATGCCTGCCACAAAGCACCAGGATCACTGGTGGAGATCTCCTTCTCTCAGAGATGAAAGCTTGAGAGCTTCCCCATGGTTCTCTGGAGTAAACACTTCACAAGCTGGGATGTGTAAGGGTTTACAGGGTCAGCAGAATTGGCCTTTCTTGCTCTATAAGGGCCTCAAGAGCTGGATATGTGACACAAAAGTAAGAAGAGTCCTAACCTCATGGGGAACGAGCATGATGTGCAGGACTGACTATTAGAGGAATGAATGGCAGCTTGTACCTGGCTGCCCTTTCACATCTCATGGAGTGATGCATGCAAGCATCCATCTAGTAGCACATGTTTTAAAATGGATGCAAATAAAAATGTCACTATATAATACAGACCAGAGCAGACTGAATCAGTGAACTCTGCAAGAGTGAAGAGCCAGCTCTAGAAAACAAGGATGCTGTGGCATGTGATGTTGTCTGGTCTTTGTTTCCCTTCAGCAATCGTGACTAAGGTTCAGTTACTAATGTCCTTGCTAGTAAATATTGGGAGGCAATCATCGTTAAGAGCTGGTGGTATCTCAAATATTTAAAATCTCAGTAAAATGTTCTGCTCTTTACGTCTTTGAAAGAAGCAAGGACAGAATGAGCTTGTGCATGCAACTGCAGATCTACATTAGTGACATGTGAATTAGCCAGGCTTGCTGTAGATGGGAGCTACTCATTGTCTGCCACTGAACATCCAGGACTTTGTATCACACCACTTATCAGAGTGCTCAGATAGAGTGTGAGAGGGAGGATTGCATTTTATTTCTCTTCTTCTTTTGTTTTTTAATTACTGCTTTTTTTAGCACAACTGAATGGGAAATAATGTTTGTTTCCTGAAATGGGTTTGCAGGAACTCCTAGGAGGCATTGCAAACACTCTGGGATTCGGGCACACCCCACAAAGAATAAATGGAGAATTGATACATGTGAATAGACGATGGGTCTGAATAATCATCCCCACAAACTCTCCAGGGAATGCTGTTAAGAGTCTGAACAATGTGGGAGGAGAACTAGGATTTATTTGGTGAAGATTCACTTACCATAAATAAATAAAAAAAAGTAGGCTAAATTAGTAATGAATAGTTCAGCCAGCTCTAATGCTAAATAAACATACTGAATTGTAATGAAAATACTAAAGCCTGTTTGTACTGGAGCTAGAAATCCCAAGGAGAAATAACTGTGTGGCACTTAAATTAGCACTCATTATAAAATATAAATATAGGATATAAAAAAAAAATATATATATA
>NW_010538720.1:0-2940 GCF_000687285.1 Phaethon lepturus
TCCAGCCAGTTCCTCACCCAGTGAAGAGTGCTTAAATCAGTGCTTAACTGGGTGTTTAATCTGGCTCTCCTGGGACAGCAATTTCATTTGAAATGCAAAACTTTGCTCATTCACCACTAGGATAGATGTTTTATAGAGTCATAGGATAGGTAGACATTAAGTACATATTTATGAAATCACAAATCAGAGCTATGCAAATGGTTTGGTGAAGTGTAAAATGGCCCACACCACTATATTTTGAGGTTTCTCCTCCTCATGAAAAGGAGAGTACATTCACTTTTAGAATTTTCTGAATTATGTGTGATTGTAAGAAACTTCTGTGCTAACATGTCTATGAACCCTTAAAATAAAAACATAAAGAGACATTGTGAAACATAACCTGTACGTGACCTTAGTCCTTCCCTAACAGGTGGTTTACTTTGTAATTGCTATGTAGTCCTTCCCTACCTCGCTTTCAGCATAGTTACAGGCATGTATGTTCTGGGGACTTTCTTCTCTTCCCCCAAACATTTGAAAATAAGTCAAAGTACTACGTGTGCATTCTTTTTTTTTTCCTTTGGTTGCATGACATAGTTTTGAAAGAAAGATGCTGTTATTTAGTTTCCATTCATTAAGTATTCTACAAAAAGTAAAAAATTATAGTAAACTGAGTATCTTAGATTAAAAGCTACATCTTTGCTGATTTAGAGAGGCCAGATTTGTAAGCATGTTATGTCTTCTTATGCCTCCATCCATGATCCTGGGGCGTTAGTAGCTTGGCAATGTTCCTTATATTGTAAGAACAAGGTGAGCTTAAGCTGTTCATAAATCCTATCTGAGGAACATGTCTTCAGGGTTCATTTGAAAGGCTCCTGTGAGTTGTTTACTTGGCCCAAATGTGGTAGTAAAGGGAAAATGTAATGTATTGTGGTAAACTGCACTAACCAAACAGAGAGAAGCAAAGAAAGCTGGCATCACATGATAGCAAGAGATTTACTGGGGGCATGTACCTCAGAGAAAGGTAAGGGGGAACTTGGAAATGAGACGTCCTGTACATGCACTAGACATGTATGTTAGTGTAACTTGTATATGAAATTATTTTGATCAGTCTTCATCAGGATTAAATTTTTGTCTGAGTACTGGGAGAAGAGCTGATAAAGACAAGTGAACAAATTGAGACTCAATGTGTCATGAAAATACAATAACATAGTTTAGAAAATATTTTCCACGAAATGAATAAATAGACCCTAGTTGTAGAATGCTAATAGATAGAGATGATGGAGGGGGTAAATAAGTCACCCAGAAAGGTAAATTGGTATAAAATGGAAGCAGGAAAAGATACTACAACCATGTATGCAAATGTTTATTTCTACTTTTGAATTCACTGAGTGTCTTGTTAAAGGAATTTCTCTTTATGGGCCTAGAGATGAGAGATGTCACCAGGAAACTCCCTGGTCTGGTTCGGCCCACTGATTACTAAGCACTGCTGGTCATACAGGTTGGCAACGATGAGGTTGAAGGGGGAAGAGGATAAAACCAGGCTCACTAGAGATGAGCCTAGGGGTGGCATGCCGGAGTTGGGGGTGAAATCGATAGCCCAGATCAAGTGCATCGACACCAATGCACGCAGCATGGGCAGCAAACAAGAGGAGCTGGAAGCCATTGTGCAACGGGACAGCTATGATGTAGTCACCATCACAGAAACATGGTGGGATGATTCTCATGACTGGAGTGCTGCAATGGGTGGCCATAAGCTCTTCAGAAGTGACAGGCAAGGAAGGAGAGGCAATGGGGTGGCTCTGTATGTCAGGGAGTGTTCTGATTGTATAGAAATCAATGATTGTGATGACCAAGTCGAGTGCTTATGGGTAAGGATGAGGGGGAAGGCCAACGAGGCAGATGTACTGCTGGGAGTCTGTTACAGACCACCTAACCAGGATGAAGAGGCAGATGAAACATTCTATAAGTGACTGGCAGAAATCTCGCATTTACTGGCCCTTGTTCTTGTAGGGGACTTGAATCTACCGGACATCTGCTGGAAGTATAACACAGCAGAGAGGAAACAGTCTAGGAGGTTCCTGGAGTGTGTGGAGGATAACTTCCTGACACAGCCGGTGAGTGAGCCCACCAGGGGAGGTGCCTTGCGGGACCTGCTGTTTACAAACAGAGAAGGACTGGTGAGACATGTGATGGTCAGAGGTCTTCTTGGGCTTAGTGACCACGACATGACAGGATTCTCAGTTCTTGGTGAAATAAGGAAGAGTGTCAGCAAAACCACTACCATGGACTTCTGGAGGGCACACTTTGGCCTGTTCAGGTCACCGGTTGAGAGAGTGCCTTGGGAGACAGTCCTGAAGGACAAAGGGGACCAGGAAGGCTGGACAGTCTTCAAGAAGGAAATCTTAGAGGCGCAAGAGCAGGCGGTCCCCATGTGCCGTAAAATGAGCTGGTGGGGAAGGTGACTGGCCTGGCTGAACAGGCAGATTTTGCTGGGACTTAAGGAAAAGAGGAGAGTTTATCACCTCTGGAAGAAGGGGCAGGCCACTCATGAAGAGTACAAGGATCTTGTTAGGTCAAGCAGAGACAAAATTAGAAAGGCAAAAGCCAGCTAAAGATCGATCTGGACATGGTTGTAAAGGATAGCAATAAATGTTTTTACAAATATATTAAAAAGAAAAAGAGAGCGAAGGAGAATCTCCATCCCGTACTGGATGCAGGTGGGAACATTGTCATCAAGGGAAAAGGCTGAGGTACTTAATGCCTTCTTTGCCTCAGTCTTTAATAGCCAGACGAGGTATCCACAGAATATTCAGCCTCCTGAGCTGGAAGATGGGGATGGAGAGCAGAATAAAGTCCCCGTAATCCAGGAGGAAGCAGTTAAGGACCTGTTAAGCCACCTGGACACCCACAAGTCTATAGGGCCTGATGGAATCCACCCAAGAGTACTGAGAGAGCTGGTGG
>NW_010538720.1:3199-10616 GCF_000687285.1 Phaethon lepturus
CCTGCCTAGTGGATGAGGGAGACGTTGTCTACCTGGACTTTAGTAAAGCCTTTGACAGCGTCTCCCACAGCATTCTCCTAGATAAACTGGTGGCTTAGTAAAGAACTGGCTGGATGGCCACGCTCAGAGAGTTGTGGTGAATGGCATTAAATCCAGCTGGCGGCCAGTCACAAGTGGTGTTCCCCAGGGCTCAGTTCTGGGGCTGGTCTTGTTCAATGTCTTTATTGATGATCTGGATGAAGGGATCGAGTTCTTCCTCAGTAAGTTTGCAGATGACACCAAGTTGGGCAGTAGTGTTGATCTGCTGGAGGATAGGAGGGCTCTGCAGAGGTTTAGATAGGATATTTAAAAAAATTTCTTCCCTGGAAGGGTTGTCAAGGGTTGGAACAGGCTGCCCAGGGAAATGGTTGAGTCACCGTCCCTGGAGGTATTTAAGTGCCATGTAGATGTGGCACTTTAGGGGCGTGGTTTAGTGGTGGACTTGGCAGTGTTATGTTTACAGTTGGACTTGATGATCTTAAAGGTCTTTTCAAACCTAAATAAGTTTATGATTCTAAAAAATTTTTTGCAAATACTGAATTGTCGTTAAAAAAATACTTACTCAGCTTTAATAAGAAAGGCCTTGCTTCAGTATCTAATTCTAAAGATTTGAAGGATATAGAGTTTTTTAACCTGCTTACAATATCACAACATTGTGAATAAATGGTTGAATTTGAGCAGATCTGTCCGTTGAAGCCAATACCCACTGGTGCAGGAGACATTTAGAAAGATGTTATCTGCATACTGGCATCTTACTATATTAATATTTGTCACTATTGAAGTATGTCTGCTGACTGAGGAGTGAAAACTAGCATTATTATAGGAACATAATGGTTGTTCTCAGTTCTAATAATTATTCATTGCACTTCTTCAGCATTTCTCAAACTTATTGTAGCAGTCTCTCAGGACAGTAATACATATTTAATTTTCTCTTTGCTGTAATGTCTGGAATTAGAGGAAGTCTTACATTGTTCATAAACCTAGTTTTTGTTTTATTTCTGTGACCCTTTGTGCATCTTGGCCCTAATTTGTCAAAAGAGCAAAGGAAGTATCTTACACAGTGAGGGAATCTGTTCTTGATGCATATGTATTTTAATAAAAAACTGGAAGTACTGGTAATCTCATGTTGATCCTTGGAAAATTTCCAGCTGAATTTAGACAATTTAATCAGAATTTTAATAAAATTTGTATTGTTAGATGTTGTGGTGCTCCCCTACCCATATTACAAACTGTGGGAATGCTTTACAGTAGTTTTAAATGTGGCATATATTAGTTGGAATTGCAGGCAAGCAAGTGCAGACATTTTATATACTTGCTCTGTTTAATGTACTCTGATATTTTCTTTTTATCTAGTCTGTCCGCTTCCCTTCCTCCCCAGGTCTTAACAAGCTCCTCAATATTCAACCTTCAGGGACTTCAAAGGTTCACCTGAGACAACAAAATCACTGTAACAGACCCACCAAGATACCCTGTGGTTTCTGACCATTTACCTCCTGACCTTGTGTGCCTGCTAAACAAGTCAGGGCTGTCCAAATTCCCTGTCTCTGTGGCATCTCTCTCTCTCTCTCTCCCAGGAGAGTTGCATTGAGACATAACAACTCATCTTCATTAGAACTCTGACTCATAATGCAATTAATTGTGTCAGGAAGTGAAACAGAGTCTTTGAGCAGACCTGCGTCTGAAACATGTCCCAACATGTGCTGAACACTATAGTAAATGATTCACTGGAGAAGATGCATATTTCCACAGGTAGATGAGAAACGAGGGCAGACACAGATGGATCTGGTGTTTTATGCACTTGGTTTTGGGGGGGAGTGAAATTTTCTTATTAAAAAAAGTTAAGGAGACTAAATAATAAGTTGTTGTTGTTATTATTAGAATTATTAATAATAACCTTATTCTTTCTTTCATCAGTATCATCAGTCTCATACTTTCTGGGCAATCAGAACTGAAGAAATCTATTTTTAATTCAATGTTGGCAAAATTATTTTTGTGACACCCATGACTGGATTTCAGGTTTCCAACATGAAAAGCCAAGTCAGAAATATAATCTTCCCACATAATACAATTCGGCTTCTTATGTGTGTTTGTGGCTGAAGTTAAATGCTCCAAGGATTTTTCTTTAATTGAACTATAGCCCACTCCTGACGCTTTACACAGAGATGATTTCTCCTATTATTGGGCAGATCTTCTGCATAACATATGAATAGTCAGTTTAAAAAAAAAAATTCAAGGTAGATTTCTCTGAGATGATATTAAAAGGATGGTATACCCTAAAAGAAATGAATGGAATCAGAGGTGGTACTGTATTTTAGAAAAAATTGAAATGAAAGGAATTTGCAGTTTTTCAACTTGGTATATTTGTCTAGAGGTAGAAATAGATGTTTCAGAAATATGTCAGGGAGGAGACATTGCATAAACCAGAACTGAAGTTTTTGTGTACTTTTTCTTCTTTTTATTAATTTCAAATGCTTATTTCACAGACAGAAATGTACATTTTCTTGTATTTTCAGAACACAAAACTGTGTTGTCCTTGGGATAAAATTCATCAGGTGTTTCTCTTACCTACTCCTACAGCCTTTATAATTATTTACTTTTTGTCCTCATTTGACAAAGTAAGCTTGAATGTGCATAACAAATATATGATTAACATATGGTTAACTGGAAGTGTGTTGTAGGTGGACAGATATGTTCTCCAAATAGATTATGGCAAGGATTTTCAAAGTAGAACGTGGGAATTAGCAGCTCTAAATTCTATTGATATTCAACTGAAGTTGGACACTTAATTCCCATGGAAATGCCACCTAAGTGCAATTGAATTTTAAATGATAGATAGTGGGAGAAGAAATATAAAACATTCTTAAAATGTTGCCCATCTTGCTGCCCTGAATCATGTCAATATTATTGCCAGCTGTGTCCTCTTTTCTCTAATCTGCCTGTTTTGTTATTACAAAGTGTTCACTATTCACTACAATAACGTGAGCAGTAGGAACACCTGGGAATGTGAATTTTATAAATCTTTCTCCAGATTGAGGGAAGCATGAGGGAAAGCTGCCAACATAAATACAAACTGTTGTGGCAGACAAGGACTCATTACCACTGTGCACTCTGAGTGACCAAAGAAAGGTTCAGGCTTTGCTTGGAAAAGCCATTAGAGATGTTGAGTTTTCATGAAAGGAAGGAGAGTTGGCTGCCTCAGCTTGTTTTCATTGCAGATTAAAAAATGAAGTCACTGGTATGCTGTTAAGCAAATCAGCTGAGATGGCTTCAGTACAAAAATCAAAGATGGATTGACTTGTTATTGAAGTAAAAAAAATGGGTATCAGCTGGACTTTGCTCAAATTGAAGAAAATGAGAATATTATCCAAACTTGGGATATTTCTGTTTAATACTTGCCTGTAATAAAATACGCCTTTTTCCAGTTTATGCCACAAGTCTGCCAGTGCTATTGGCAAAGGTAGATGAGAGAACTTCTTTGATTTTACAATGTTCTGAAGTTTTACTTTTAATTGATGAAGATGTTAAGTTATCCTATGGTTCTGGGATAACTTGCAAGCCAAGGATTTTTGATTTTTTTAAAATAGGTGAAGTGTTTGAGCCAAAGATCAGTTGTGTTCTCCACTGTGGACTTGCTGTCTAAAAGATGTCTGATCTAAAGATTCATGAACTTTGAGCTTTAAAGTCTAGACTTGGTGAGCCATGACTGGATGGCCACACTGTGTGGCCATGCCGCTCCTAGAATTTGAGTTACTCTGTTTAAAGCAAGGACCTTTCATCATGGCCTTGCGAACACACAAGTAATTGTGTTTCCCTGCAAATCTAGGAAGTTGAGCAGCAGAACTGGTTCAGCTGCACACCTGAAGAAATAAAAGTCCCATGTCTGGTTTATTTTGAATAAAACTGTAAGCCTTCTATTCATAAGGGAAGGAAACACTTTCTTCATTTTAGTGACTATTTTGGAACACGGCCAGTCCTTGCTGTTTTGTCACAAAATGGTGATAGTTTAATGTTTACCTCAGGCTGTGGTTGCTGCGAACAGGTATTAAATAGAAAATACATCTTTCGCTGAATGTATGAGGAAACAAGGAGAAAAGTTTCTTTACTCCTAGTTACAGAGAAAAATTTGAAATTTGACCTTGGTCTATGGCTAAAGACTCAAAACAAAGATGACAAATAAAAAGATGTGTCACCATCTTCCTTTCTCTTCTCCCCTCATTTCAAATTCATGATATTTAAGTCAGCTTTAAGACTTCTAGCCTACTGATTTATGTTTTTTGACAATATGGGAAATTACCAAGACTAATTATGTAAGTAGGTGGCTTTTACATGAACTTGGTTTGTTCTTACAGACACATAATTATCTGGCTGATTTTGCCTGAAACACTCCACCCTTTACTTAATGTCAAGGCGTTGAAAAGCATTGGGATCAATCATGGACATATATATATCCTCTTAGCCTCTGCTCCTGTCTGCCTAAACAAACAGACTGTTAAATCTGTTGAGCTTTGCAGAGAGAATGAAAAGGCGTATCTCCTTCCTATACTAAATCCACACTATGATGAGGTGACATTAATGAAGGCTGTCTTGAAGACATATGGTGCAACTGGATAACACATTGTATTTTCTAAGTGTTTTAAGTAAAATTTTCAAAGACACTGAAATGACATCTCATTTTCAGAAGTGGCTTTTCAGTGCATGAAAAGTTTACATTTATTGCCTTTCAGTGAGTCTGAAGAAGACTTTTTTCCACATTAAAATAAAAATGATCATAATAGTCTTTCTACAGAATAATAGAAGAAGAGAAATCAGAAGGTATTTGTAAATTTACACACATACATAAATAGTAAAATAATTTTAATATAAAGTTTTATTTTTTAAATAATAATTTAAGGATCAAATATATTCCTATCATTAACTAGATCTGTAAACTTACATGTGGATATACATTGTTGTGGGTTAAGAAGTGTATGATAATACAATTGGACCATATTCTTGGGGAATTCTTACTTCTTGTTTCCCTTTACCTTTTGTGTAGGGGAAGGGATTGATTCAAACAAATGCAGCAACTGAGCAGAAGCCCAGAGCTTAGTTTTAATTTTTTTTAACCTATAAACCAGAGTTTAGATTCTGTTGATCACTCGCTTCAGATATCCAAAAATGTCCTGCCCCCTGGCTTTGTAGTAAAATTTACTTCTTCTAATTAAAGGCAAGCCTTGAGTTTGAGGCTGGTTTGGACCTCAGGTTGCTGAACTGGCACAGCAAACATGAATGTTAAAGAGGTGATGGTTTCCAGCCAAAGAGGGCTCAAAGCTCTTTGTTGCTTCCTATTGCTGATGACTTTAAAGCCTGCTGTTGACACCGAGCCAACAGCTTGCTCTTGTTCCTTGTCAAAAGAAGGACCTGGAACAGGGTCAGATAGATGCATGTTGGTTTCTAAATGGAGAGACCTTTTTGGCAGTGAGCATAGTGATAAAAATAGCTGGAGCTGTGGAAAGAACAAAGACAAAGTGAAGAACAAAAGGTAAAAGGGACACCGGAGTTTAAACTGCATATAATCAGACCCTGGATGTATCCTTGTTTTGGAATTTCTACCAAACATCTTTTTTCTATTGGTATATTTCTACAATGTTTTGGTTTCTTACTTGGAGCAGGCCATTAGACAAAGAGAGTTCTGACGAAAAATAGTTGCAGACACATGCACAAGTACAAAGAATAAAAGAAAACAATGATTATTTAACTGCCCATCTGAATTAAATACATTTCCAAGTAATTTTCAATAAAATTAGACATAGGCCCAAGGATAAAAGTGTTCTAATCAACATGATCAAGGTCAGGACATTTGCATTGAGGTTAAGCATTGTGTCTCAGGTGCACTTTTAAATGCAATGTAAGGAATAGTCAAACATACATACCCTATGTGGCAAAACCAGCATGAGATTCCTGTTCCTAATTACTCAATCCAACCCTGTGTCACAGCTTGCCATTCCCTGAGTTAAAATGACACAAAAGTATATGAGTTCTGCCTGTACATCAGACCACTACAGTCCAAGAACGCAGCAATAATCAGTAGAGCAACTTCTGTAAAGCTTTAACTTGCAAGAGCAAATACTTGGGTGTTTAACTACTCTTGTTAAACTCATTGCTCATTACTCATTGCTTCCCTCCTACACAACCATGATGGTATCTACTGTAAGGGTAAGGACTGAGATATGGCACAAAAATTTTCCTGCTTTTGAACATCTAGAACAACTTTCATGAATGCTTTTAAGACACCAACTTAGGACTGGAGCAACAGAAAATTCCCTGTACTGTAGTCTAGTTCACAAAAGCACAGTGTAATATGTTAACATTATTTAAAAAAAAATCTGTCAACTAACAAGCTTAATGACACAGAAAGAAAGTTGAGAAGTCAGGTGGTTATGGGTTCTGACGATTTTGGGTTCTGCTGGTTTGCTACTGGGACTTTGATTCAGTTTAACACAATTCTACTGCAAAGAAAAGTAACCATTTTCATGTTTCTAAACAAAATCAGTTTCAGAGAGGGTTTGGTTATTTCTTCTGAAGGTCAGAACCGAGTGCTGTTTTTTGCAACCTTACTGATGAAACTGAAAAATTGAGATCCTCACTGCTTCACAAGGCCATAAAAGTTTGTCCTGGTTCTGCTTTAGAGTAGGGTGAATTTATTGTGCAAAATTTAGAATTGGATAATTTTGCCTTCACCGCAATTGTTGTCTGTTGCCTGTTTTTTTTCCCCTCCCTTTATTCCAACCAAGTCAAACTCCCTCCTGTCTCACCTTACCTTCTTCTTCCACCACAGGTTTAGACTATCTGCCCGCAAACTCCACTCTTGGATTCACTTTGCTTTTAACAACTTGCACATTAAGTGACTTCTATAGAGTAAAACGGTAACAGCTGCCATTCCCTATCACAGTTGCAGTCCTGAGCATTCGTCAGGATTTTGGTTGTTATCCTTTCAAGTCCTAAATGCTCTCAGCTGTACCAGAGACATCCCACTCTTCTCTGCTTGCCGCTTTCCTCTTCACTGTCACCACAGCAGCCACCATCCTTCAGCTGCTTGATGTCAGAAAGAAGGTGAAAGCTGCTTTATTTTTCCTCTCTCCCTGAGCTTCTCTGTCACCTTATTTTTCTTTTTCTCTTCCTCATAAATTGCCTTTCTACAGACCATCTGGAAGAACTGATTCACTCTGTGCCCTTCTCTTGCTGTAATGAGATTTCTGCCAGAGAAGTTATTCTGTGTTAGTCTGTAGCCTTTTCCAGACAGAGAACAGCACATGTGAGAAGGCCCTTGTCAGCCCAGGGCTGATGTGTTGCATGCTTTGAGTTTTTTGAGCGACCTGCTCAGCCTGGTGGCAGAGCT
>NW_010538721.1:0-262 GCF_000687285.1 Phaethon lepturus
GGCTCCTTGAAAAGGCGGGTGCCGCCTGTCCGGAGCCCCTTTTCCGTGCTCCGTTCTTCCGGGGAACAAGCCACAAAGGCGTCCCCGACTTCCCCGGCGCAGGGCAGCCCCAGAACTCCCGCCTCAGGAGAGATTCCCTGATGATTAGGGGAAGTTTCTCTCCGCGTCCAGACTTAATTTCACGTGCCCGGGGAGAGGGAGAGGTTTCTGCAGAAGGTCGTGGGCTGAGGTGCCTGGCCGCCCTGGCTCTCGGCGAGAGGCG
>NW_010538721.1:293-1585 GCF_000687285.1 Phaethon lepturus
CGGGTTTTCAGCGGCTTTCGGACCTAAGGTACAGGTAAGGTGCCCTGTTCAAAAGCGCACGGGCACAAGGGGTGCTGCTGACAACGGCTCCAGAGCGGAGACGACGTCTTACGAGCTGGTTATTAATTCTGCCTACAGACACAGGAGAAACGGTAAAGTTAACAAAGGAGTTGGTTTTGCAGAAACAGTTTTCTTAAACAAACAAGTTCAGAAAAATAACAACCCTTCTTCTCTGTGCCGTAATTCCCAGGTAGGGAAAACAGCTGCCTCCCCCTCAGAGGGAGCTGCCGAGTGCGGGAGGGCTACGACTGCAGATACCCCCATACCCCTGAAAGTCTGGCCCTCGGGTAACACCTTCACAAATGCCTATAACTGTTTCTCCTATGTTCAGCGGTTCTTCTTCCCTCCTTGTGTTTGTCCTTACAGCGTAGCTGTGCTCGCCCTTTGGGCTGGCTATGAAATCCGCCGCGCCTTGGTGCGTGTGACCTTTTTCCTTGACTTTTCGCCTGGCTGCCTGTCCTGCTCTGGCTTACAGCTTGTGTTGGAAAAGCTGTGAGAAAGTCACTCAAAGAGAGGAAAATTTTCCTCCTTGCTGGTGCTCAAGGGCTGGGAAGACTCCCACACCAGCACTTGCTCTTTGCTCGATTGCGTTATGTATTTACTCAGTTTGTCCAAGAGTGGAACGTGCCAAGGGGAAAAAAAGCGAGTGATTTTTTCATCCAGAATAAAAAGTATTTGAGCTGGCTTTGAACCTTAACCAAACATTCAAGCTGGTTTATACAATGTGCAGCTTAGTCTGCTTGTGTGAACAAAGTTAAATATCATAGAATTACGTGAAGTTCATTATTTTACCGAAGTGCAGTTGGACAAAGTATTTGTAAGGCTGCAGAGAAAACCCATTTCTGCTTTAGCGGCGATTAACGCCGGTCCTGCTTCCTGACACACTACACCGGCGCTGCTGAAGCCGGGGCAATTACCCCGAGCCTTGCCCACGCCTGAGCAGACCCCAGCGCCCGCTCCGCCAGCACCTGGCACCATTAATAATCCCATTCATTGAACTCTTTATTTGTACCCTTACAGGTTTAGACGTTGACCTCAGATTTACAGGTGTAACTTAACGAGGCACATGTTGCAGCCAGATGTCCTGCAAACAGATACCACATATATATCTTGGTCCACGAATAATCCTGAAATATTCATTATGAGGCACGCTCATGAGATCTGCCTTGTTATTAGAGTACCAGTCTTGCACGTCAGCCGGAACAGATGGAAAAAACGGGCAAATGTATTTA
>NW_010538721.1:1616-4070 GCF_000687285.1 Phaethon lepturus
TTTCTTAAAAATAATTATCTGATTAAAAGTGCCAAGTGCAATTTTCATTTTTCCTTATTCATCGTACGGGTAAAAGCGTAGTTAAATTGGCAGTGATGCAACACCACAGAGTTATGACAGGAACCATAAAAGGAGCAGGCCAGCGAGTGAATTCTAGCTCCAGAACACAGGATTTAAGTACCGTCCAACCTCGTTAATTTACAACTGGGGCTTTGTGCAATGATCATAACATATAATTATACATTAGGCACCTTTCAATCATAACAAATATGCGGAAGGTATTCTGCAAGGAACAGCTAGAGAAACAACCTGTGGTGCAGGGCATGGAAATGTTCCACGAGGACTTCTCCTGCAGCGTGTGGGCTGGGGGGCTCGCTGGGGCTCACCAGGAGCTTACCAGCCCCGGCAAGGGTTGGCGTCTTCCTTAGGGAGCAGCCACCACAGTGGATGGTCTAGGACGGGGAGACCAGCATCCTCTCCTGGGCAGGGAGGTTGCGTGGTGTTCTGCGCCTTGGGACACCAGCTGACTTGTCTGTAAGTGCAATGACTCTAACTGGCCGTGAACTTATTGAAAACTTTATTCTTTTCCTACCCGTGAAGTGTTGGTGGTGTCCGTTAGTATGTCAGGAGCCACCGAAGACAAGAAAGGATATACCTTAATTGCAATAAAAAGACCCAAGAAGCCTGATTTTGAGTGCACACAGCTGAGGTGGGATTAGTCTCGCTGAACGTCGGCTGACTTTTTCACCTGAATCTGCTCTAGTTACCCCATGCCCTTTGCAGCCAGCGGAGTGAAACCCGTCCTTTGGGGTGAAGTTTGGGTGGTGTCCATTTGGCACCTACTGTGGGATAAAAGGAGGGATTCCCAAGGGTGCTCCCAAGGGCAGCAGCGGGGATACGGGTGACCATGCAGGACAGAAACCAGACAACTGGGCAAATCCCACACATGCTGCCAAAGGTCATTGAAAGAAGAAGGAGAAATCCCAGGTCAACATTCCCGCTCTTGCACGTGGGCGAGAGATGTAGCTGAATGAGATTTGATCTTATTTTTGGCGAAGCAACAGGCAAATTGTGATTCAGGGCTGTGTGTTACGCAGGCTGCCTTTTGCCTTTGACTTCAACTTACGTTTAACCCAAGGAAGATCATTGTCTTTCTCCATAAACACCTGTTTAGAGTTTTTTAAATGTCTGGTTCCCAAGAGTTGTGTTATAATAAGGCACGGGTTTAATTGCATTGGAAGCAGAAAAAAAAGGTATGATTTCTAAAAGGACAGAATACTTATGATATTTATGGGCCCATTTAACACACTGCTTTGGTTTAAAGAGGTGGGGATTTACATGTGTTAAGTGCTCCTACAAATCTCCTTTACCCTTTCTTGGAAAAGGGCAACACAATAATAATTGTTAAATTTATGTGTTAAGACGTCTGTACTGTAGAGCTCTGCACATCAGTAAGCTAAGCACAATAGACTATCTGCCTCTACTTTTTATCCTTTAACTATCCTCACTAAAATGCCTGATTACCCCGTTACCTGCCTAATGGAGTGACTGCTGGCGGGCGCTCCGTCGTACGGCCCCGTCTCTGCCAGTCGTACCTGGCAAGGGGCTTCAATGAAGTTCGGGAAGCTCGTGTGCCTGTTGCTTAACGGTAACAAAATTTAATCACGTAGCCAGTGTGTATCGCTTTGATCTGGTAGACCGCCAGAGCAGGAGCGGCCACCACGACCGATGCTGGAGCTTCCAGGGAGGGTGACCAGCCTTAACGGTGCCGGGCGAGCTCCTTCCAGCTGCGGCACCAGAGATGGAGGTTTTCCATCTAACGGACCATCAGGGAAACTCTGGTTCAAGCTGCTCCAAACCCAAGGGTGGTGCTGAGCCTCTGCTGTCCCATCAACGCCTACGGGTGACGTAGCCGTGTCGCTGCGGGGAGGTGCCACCTCCCGCACGGCGAGTGTCTCGAGGCAGATGCGTGACATTGTGCTGAAATACAGTAAGTCACTAGAGCAGATCTTCCTCTGCCAGTGATAGAAATAGGCTGCACAAAATGTCAGATGTTAAATACGGTGCTAATTGCTGTTTGTTTATTCTTCTCCTTAAAAACCTTCCAACCAACTGAAATGAACCCTCAATGATCTTTTATCGCTGATAACACAATCTCTTAATTTAGAAGCCTGTAGATGAGCAGGGAAAAGGCACTCGTGTTTACCTTGCCCGGCGCTCAGTACAGAGCCCGGAGAAAGCGTGTTTCTAAAGGCACTGATAGTCAGGCGGTCTCCTCTGGGAGAACGCTGTGTTCCCCCATGGGGCTTGTTGTGCTGATATTTATCACAGTTTGATTTTTAGAACTCCTGAATATGTTTGCGTTTCGTATTTTTCCATATTCTGCTGACTTCACTGCTATTTAGAGCGATGTTTCTCTGCCGAATGCATGCTCGGGTGAGAATAGGATACGCG
>NW_010538722.1:0-4391 GCF_000687285.1 Phaethon lepturus
GGGGAGCAGTTGAGCCTGTGATGGCTGGACAGATGTGTGCAAAAGGGGGGTGTTTGGCGTGTGGAAGCTGGTTGTATATAACGCGAACAGCTTGCTGGCCCGAGGGCATGCTGAGAGCAGAGCTGGGTCTGCAGAAACCAGCCCGGAGCCTCGGGGATCGCCGTAGAGTCGTTAAAAGCGGAAAGGAGGTGCGGGCGGCCGGCCAAGCGCCGGTGGATGTCAGAGGGAAATGGTTAATGAGATAAAAGCAGCATTTAATAACCCAGCCGGGCAATGGCTCCCAGGGTGCTCCTGCTCGGAGCTGTTTGTGTGTGGGGAGAGCGCGGTATGCGAAACCGGCGCTGCCCTCCCTGCTCCTCCCAGTGCGAGCCGGTGGCCTCGGGTCACTGGGCTGAGAGCTTGCGTTCGACGGCCGTCCTGAGGGCACCCGGCCCGAACTCGTACCTGAGAGGTTCCTAGCAGAGTTATGTCAGACGATGAGGGGCTGTGCACGTAAAACAACAGCTATTTGGCAGGATTTTGGGTTCGGCAGCATCCTTACCAGGCATTGATTAACCATGGGAGACCCACCTCACCAAACCATCCTGGTTTCAATTCCGGAGGCGGCAGGTCTGCTCTGGGGAGAGGCAGAGATGTAACCGGCTTGCAGGGGGGCCCCGGGGGGGCCGGCGCGGTGCCGGCGCGGTGCCTGGGGTACCCAAGTGCCGGCTGGCCACGGCGAATCTTCAGCAAAGGGCTGCCAGGCTTCCGTGGGCATCCCTGCCAGGCACCGCCAGCTTCAGCGCTTTAATTAATGGTCTTGAAACGAATCCCAGATTACCGCTGATAAAGCTTGAGGGTGGCGAGTGGATGTGCAGAGTAATGATAACAAGACTGCCCCTTCCTCCAAATTCCTAAATGAATTACTTTGCATTTCACTGTATTAAAGAAAATTTTGCTGCAGCATGGCAGTTCTAATAGTTAGCTACTACCCCACCAAGCTTAGTATTATCCCAAATTTTTCTTAGCAAACATTTCTTATCACTGTGGGCCTTGCACCCACCCGTGGGGATCCCCACTACAAAGGCCCTCGGCCGTATAGCTCCTGGCTAACAAGCACACACCTTTGCTGTTGATGCATCTGGTGTGTCCTTAGGAATGCAATGCAGGAATATAAACAGGCTGGCTTGGAGTGCCGAGGTAAATATTCTGGGACAACACAAAAAGTAGGTATGGAAAGCCCTTCGGCAGCAGCTGTGAGCCTCCTTCTGTGGACATGTAAAACAGATTATTCCATCCCTCTTTGAGGCGATATTGTGATTTATGCAAATGCTGTTATCATTATCTCCTGCCAGCTTCCAGCTAAGGACGTCACGCCAGCAGTGTTGATCTGAATCAGCCAGTCATGTAATCGTGCTGAAAGGTGACGACAAGTTTGCATAGCAATACCTGCCTTCCCTGAGACAAGGCTGATAGTACTAAATGCATTTTTCAGTCTTTAATTCTCTGCTGACAGAATCAAAATTAATTCTTCTGTTATTTATTTCTGGTATTATCATTAATCTAGAGTTTTCTGGGTCAACCAGTTTATTTTCTTAACAACTGGCGTGATTTCTGTCCTTCAGTCCTTTGGAATTACCCCAGCTTTCCTAGCTCTCTTAAAAGTTACCATCAGCAGCTCAATAAGACCCTCAGTTAGGTCCATTAATACTCTCCGTGTGGGCTTGATGAATTGAAAATGTCAATTTTAGCAGGTGATGCTTTACATTCTGGTTTGTTACAGATGGCATCTAAATTGCAGGCTTCTCCATTGCATCCACAGTGTTGCACTGATATTTAGGCACCAACAGTTATGGAAAACAGCAGAAGGCTGCTTACCAGCATCCTTTTGTGCTTTTTCTTGTTTTCTTTTCATGCAAATGCATTCACCCCACACCGTTTTTTTTTCACCCTGTTTGGCTCATTTTTGCCTCTGAGCCATGCCTAGTACGGAGGCGATGGGCCAAGGCTGGGCATGAAGCTGGAGGGCATGGTGAGGACCAGACAGCCGGTGACCTCAGTCCTGCCAGGGACTGCAGAAAGTCCTGGCCAAGCCAGCTGGACGCGGGGGTCTTGGTGCTTGGGAGTGTGTGGGCACGAGCGTGTTGGTGTGCGTGAGTGAAATCAGGTTTTACTTCGCAATAAAACCCCTTCCTGTCCTGCGTCAGCTGCAGCTTCTGCTCCCCTCCGTGGCTGAAGGGCTCCCCAGCATTTGGAGAGGGTGTGTGGTATCTGCCTTTTCATCGGCCCCGATCTCCCTTCCCTTGGGGTCAGACCACGCAGCCCCCAGCCTCAGCCACGGGTGGATGTGGGGTGCCTTGCTCCTGTGTGTGACGGAATTATCCAGGCTCCGCAGCCCACCCTGTTCCCAACCACATGCCAGGGACGGGGGTGAAACCCCTCGCTGCCATGAAGCTCAGCTGCTGCCCAGGCCCGTGGATAACCTATTTAGTCATGAGCTTCTGCCACCTCCGCCAGCCTCTGACTCTGTTGATTTAAAATCTGCAAGCACCTCGGTTTTGCCTGGGTTTTGGCTGGGGCAGCAGCCCCGGCGTCGGCACAGGCGAGCACTCCCGCGGGGCGGTGCCTGGGATGCACAGCCTGCATCTATCGTGTTGCTAAATCCGGCCCAAAGTCATTGCCCTGCTTGAACGAAAGTCACCCTGACTTTGCTGTTTCTCGCTTCTCTGTCCTGCTACACTGACTAAAAGCAGCCAGATGACTTTGCCTCCCTGGATACTCCCCAGCTCCTAGAAGGTGCAATTCTAGAAAAGCTAGCTGGGATGAGAACAAAGTGGATTAGGAAAGAGATGGGCAGGCGGCTGAGAGCATGGCCATCGAGACAAACATGAGGAGCATCAAAAACATGAGGGTGTGGAGAAATGGGCTGTGCAGGGAAGTCAGGGGAGCTGGGCAGGGCTGTTCAGATGAGACAGCAGGACTGGGGGTAAAAGAACAAATGTGGATTTTAAAAATGCCCCACTCAAGTGATGCCCTCGGCTGTCACCAGCCCCCTGAGCTTGGGGGTTCACACCCTGGTGCAGCCCTTCCAGGAGTGAGCAAGCCCACTGTTCTCACTGACCCCTTTTCTGGGGGCTGCACTGACCCAGTGGCCATGCCCAGAGATGGGGAACACGGCGTGGCTGCTGCTGTTGTCTCTCCTGGGGACGGGCAGGTAGAGGAAGGTGGCCCAGAAATGGCACCCGGGAGCCTGCCTTGCTCTGCTCAACCACTTCTCACCCCGTCTCACTGGCTCTGGCTCCTGGTCCCTCCCTGATGCATCTCCAGACAGCTGCCCCGGAATGGGGACCTTCCCTTGGGGAGTGGAGAGAAGGGGAAGGGAGATGGCTGGCTGCGAGGAGGGGAGGAGTGGGCACGCGACTTGCCGAGCACATCACTCCACAGCCCAAAAACCACCAAGAATACCATTTTGCAATACGCAACTGCTAGTTTTGAGGAGGCTGTGAAAGGGTTTGTGTTCTCCTGAGGAAATCAAAAGCTGAAATGTTGCGCAGCACTGAAAAAGTCTCTCTCTTAATATGTGGTTTGCATAATAATATAGCACGAGTTTATGATGCAATTCAGTTGGCTTCCTAAGAGATCAGGTAACTAGGATAAAATACATTGGTCCTTTGGAATCCTGCCTTACTCACCTGAAAGCTCTTTCTGAGGAAAGCCTCGAGTATTTCACGAGCATTTTTGCGATCCTAGAAAGCTAAAACCAGGGTCGCAACACAGCGATACCCAGAACTTGTAAAGAAATAAGGGTCTTCTTGAGACGTACTCGAGATGTGTGCACTGGGTCCGAAGCTGGTGTGAGCCAGGCTGGCAGGTAGGTGCACCAGGACTTTGGGCAGACCTAGGAGGAAGGGGCAGGGAAAAGAGGGTAGGGTGCTGTGGCTGAAGGTGTGCACCCTGTGAGGCACCAGTGGGTGGTGGGCCGCCTCTCTTCAGCTGCTGCGAGGTGGCTGGCTTTGCTGGTTTGGGTAGGGGAGCGACTGTGGCAGCTCTGGGGCGAGGTGCGGTTGGCACAGCGTCCTCTCTCCTACCAGTGCCGTACCCAATTCTGCGCGGCCTCCTCTAAGGACATTAGGGAGGTGTAAGTCCTTTTCACTGCATATCCTGATCTCACGGGTGAGGGACATGCCATGAAGGTGGCGGCGATGTGTTTCCCTGGCTCAGAGTCCCGGCCAGTATGCAGGTTCCTCTCCTTTCCCAGCACGGAGGCCTCCCTGTCCGGTGGGCAGAGAGCGGGCTGAGACCGGGCAGCTCTGGGGCCTCCTTGTCCCCACATCAGCTGCAAAAACCAGAGAAAGGAAAAGCAAAGTGCTGAGACACGGCTAGGTCCTGGTGGCATCTTCTCGGCTTCCCCA
>NW_010538722.1:4443-4676 GCF_000687285.1 Phaethon lepturus
CCCCGATTGCTGGGCATAAGGGCCAAATCGGAGCCCCTGGCAGCCAGCGAGGGCACCCTTGCCTGAGGCAGCCACCCCAGGGAGCCCGCTCCCTGCTCCTGGGCAGGCAGGTACGGGAGGGCAGCGCTGCGATGCCATCCAGGAGAAAAAAAAGCAACAACAGGGAATACTCCAAGTGTCACTGAAGGAAATCATCAAGTGCTGTCTGACAGGTCTCCCGTGCCTTGGAGAGG
>NW_010538722.1:4808-5387 GCF_000687285.1 Phaethon lepturus
GAGATGCCTGTGGCATTTCATCCATCCCAGTGCTCGCCCACCCGCTGCTTATCGCTGAGGGGGGCTCTTCTCGGGAATGGCTGTCCTGAAACTGGTCCCTGAGGAGTGCTGGGAATGGCCTGTCTCAACACCCAGGTCTGCCCAGCCTGCAGGTAAAGCGGCACTGGGAAAGTTTGCCAGGCTTCCCAGCTAGGGATTTACAGGAGGTGAGGAAGATAGCCCAGCTGCAGTGCAGGGGTGGCGGGGGGTCCCAAAGGCTCTGGCCCTGCAGGGAGACCAGGCTCCCTCCTTCTCCCATCCAGACAGCAAGAGGGAATAGTACGATCTCCATGGCCAGGACATGGGTGCAGGTGACCGCCACCCGGACGAGGGGTCGGCTCAGGCAGGGAGCCACGCGGAGGAAAATTCCACGTCAAAAGCTCCTGGTGCTTGGCCATCCCCTGAGCCCCGGGGGGATGCCAGCCTGGCCCCCGGGCACCCTGGTGCTCGGGGCAGCCCACTGCTCCCAGCTCCCCTCTGCCTGAGCAGGGCTGGGGAGGGCGCGGGGCTGGTGATGCTCTGCCGGGCCCATAGCGGTGC
>NW_010538723.1:0-1157 GCF_000687285.1 Phaethon lepturus
GACCCGCGGGCCCTCAAAGTGCGTTTTAATGCTTCCCCGGGAGCAGCCCCGGGGCTCACCCCGGCTGTCAGCAGCAGCGTCACTCCAGCTGCTCCGGAGCGCTGGATTCCTGTTGCCAAGATATGGATTTGGTTTTAATAACAGTTAGTGCAAACATTGTAAATTTACTGCTGCTAGAGAGAGTTTTTGAAAACGTCCAACTCTGGCTATAATTTTTCAATCGCACCAGCTGTTTGTGCTCTGCTCATACCTGACATGCTGCTTTGAAATAGCAATCACTGTATTTATAAGAAGGGAAGGACTCATAAATATGTCAGGAGTGGAATATACAACGCCATATTTCACCATTTTCTATTTTAAAATTGTGAGTTATGGCTAAAAAAAAAGGCTACAGAAATGTGGTCCCATTAAAGGTGATATGATGTATTTTGTGTCTTGTTCAGGAGCCCATCCATCATTGAGACAATAAAGAAAACCGCACTTACTTTTTTTCCCTGTCGTCTGTAATTTATGATGCCCAAAAAGCTGTAACCTTTTGGCAGGCTTTGCAGAAACTGCTGCACTGTTAGCAACTAAATAACCTTTTATAAGGTTTTAAATGTGTTGCTACAGTCTCAATGCACTTGCTGTATCGATCCAGAAGATCCTGCAAAAAAGGGGAAAGGAACATGATCTATAACAGGATCGATAACAGTATATAGATTGTTGAAAGATGCTTCTAATGATTTTTGCCAGCCGTCATCTTTCAACGTGCTGCTCCCCATCTCTCAGGCTTCAGTCTTCGCTCAGATTAATTAACCTCGCTCAGCCTCGCGGCGTGCCAGAGCTCCGGGCGGAGGCCGGGAGCACCGCAGCCTGTTTTCAGCCCGCGGGTTAACCGGAAGGGTGGTGACAACGGCCGCGGACGGGGAGCCCCGGGCAGGGAGCAGCACCCCGAAACCGCCCCGGCGAGCACCCGCGGCCCCGGTCCTGCCTGGCGCGGGCAGCTGGGAAGGACGGGAAGGGACGGGGTGTGCAGAGCAAGCCCTCCCTCCGCACGGCTCCCTCTGCCCGTCCCGGCTCTAGGCAATGGTAGCTTTGGGTATTTTTTCCCATGGGAAGGCACTGGCCCTTCAACTGAGGCACGGGGCATCCTCCTTTGGGGGCCAGGACCTATG
>NW_010538724.1:0-13735 GCF_000687285.1 Phaethon lepturus
CTCGCGGAGGAGCGGAGATTGTGGATTTTGCTCCCAAACGTGAGGTTGGAGTTGCAGCATGAGGAGCAGGGTTTTGGTCTCACATGTTTGTGGCTTGACGATGGGTTAGTCTGACCCGGGGAGCCTGCCTGAGGGCACAGCTCGGGATGTTAAGGAAGGCCTAGCAAAGGGCAGGGTCTTCTTCTGGGTTACCAGAGGAAGGGCCCCAGAGGACCATGTGGAGCCCCATGGGTGCAGAGGCCCTACCTTGCCCTCTGGACCGCATGGAGCAGGATGACATGGGGATGCATCAGAGCCCGATGGCTGATCCCGTTATGGAAATGCAGGGAAGCAAAAACAAAGAAAGGTGAGCCCTGCACCGGAGCATGGTCCCCTACCGAAGGTCGTGTTGTGTTGGTGCATGGAGACCTCCTACACTTTCTGGAGTTCACTGTCCCATGTAAAACAGATCAGTCCCTCCCTGAGTATTTCTGCTATGCACAAAGAGCTGGAAGCATCTCCATGGCAGGAGCTGGCCCATCCCTGCCCCAGCAAACACAGCGATGCTTCGGTGTGTGTCAGCCACGAATAGCATAGCTGCATAGCAGCAGCTCTTGTGCTGCTGGTTGGCTTCGACCATCCAGCTTTAGGTCATGGACCAGTTGCGACCCATGTTTGGTGTCCATCCAACCTCCTGCTACTTGGGAGGGGAGGTGTTTGCTAGAGAGATGAAATGGAACGGAGGAAGCCTGCGGTGCTCAGCATCATGACCTGTATCCGTCTCCCTGGGGGGAGGAATCCTGGTGCCTAGTCCCTGCCTGGTAAAAGGCTGCAGCCTTTCAGCTCTGAGGGCAGCATGACAAATCCTTGTCTCTATATTAGAGAAGAGCCGCGCTGCTGAAATGAAGAAATAAGGGGGAAGAAGTTTGCTGGCAGGTTGGGGGAGTTGCAGCACCCAAGGCAGAAACACAACTTGGAGAGCTCAAGCTGGGATGGCAGGAACTTATGTTCAGACCTTTCAGCTTGCAAGAGCCAGGTGGATCCAGTAATAAAGATTTCTAACAACCTTCACAAATTTGAGGTGGTCCAATCTACCTGAGAGAGGCTTCCCTCTTCAAAAGCACTAGCAACTCAAGTTGCTACAGGCCTTTAAACATGACATTTGTACTCATAATGCTTTAGAAGAGTCACAGAAAGAAAAGCTCATGGAAGACAGGGAAGAAAATGGGAGTAAAATAAAAAAAAAAAAGGAGCTCAGAATCACACCAAATCACAGAACCATCAAGGTTGGAAAAGACCTTTAAGATCGTCAAGTCCAACCATCAACCCAACACCACCATGCCCACTAAACCATGTCCCGAAGTGCCATATCCACACGTTTTTTGAACACTTCTGGTGATGGTGATTCCACCACCTCCCTGGGCAGCCTGTTCCAATGCTGTTCCAGCTCTCTCAGTGAAGAAATTTTCCCTAATATCCAATCTAAACCTCCCCTGGAGCAACTTGAGGCCATTTCCTCTCGTCCTATCGCTTATTACTTGGGAGATGAGACCAACACCCACCTCACCACAACCCCCTTCCGGGCAGCTGTGGAGAGTGATAAGGTCTCCCCTCAGCCTCCTCTTCTCCAGACTGAACACCCCCAGTTCCCTCAGCCGCTCCTCATCAGACTTGTGCAATCTAAGGTAGATCTTGCTGGCGCAGACTGAAGGTTTTGCAGACAAGGGGAATGCTCTTCTGAAGTCAGACAGTACCCAGGTGTGGTCTGGATATTTGCTGTTGTGGCTATGGGATTATAGGACGTGCAGCTCAGGAAGGGGCTTGCCAAGGGGGTTAAGAGCCTGTCAAAGGGGAAAACTGAAAATGGAGGATCCAAGCTGGAGGAAGGCAAGGAGTGGAGTGCCTCAGTGCTTTTATTCAGCTCTAGGTCAGGCAAAGAGAAAATACTAAAACTGTTGATTAGGCAAAGCTGGGAGATGTTGTCTTGACAGAGGTTTGAGTTCTGACTTGGGGCCAGGAGCTGTAGGGTTGGGGCAAAGCCTGGTGTGTGGAGCCTGTCATCAGAGGCAGTGGGGAGTCCTCGCTCTCTGAAATTGCAGGTGACGTTTGGATGCTGCTCAGTTTGAACTGGAGCAGGTCAAGGGACACATTTCTGGTATGGCCAGGAGTCTCTGAAGAGGACACCTGAAGGACTTGGTTGTATCTCCAGGCCTCCAAGGGGACAGAGTTTTGGACTCTGTCTGCACCAAGGAGTGAAGGTGAGGAGAGAGAAGACACCCATAGCTCTGGGGATGGCGTTGGTGTTATGACCTGATCTGGGCTGACGCTGCAGGAGGAACACTTCGGATCAGCCTGAAGGACGAACAGCACAGCTTGTCTGAGAGAGACGATCTTGTAGGATCCAGCTGCCTCGACTCAGTCTCCTACAGAGTAGCTGCTGCCCCGTTATCTCTTCTGCTCCTTGGGCACGCGTCTCCACATGTTTTGAAGTTCAATTGCTTTAATTATCCCAGAGGATGCAGAAGCTATTGAAGGCAGAGCATTTGCATGGAGATGTGCTGCATTTTATCTCATGATGAGTTTTCTGAATGAATTTGCCACTTCCCAAACCTCTTAATGAAGCATCTCTGTGACCCATAATGCCCAAGAAAAGGGCTCTCTAGGCTACTTCAAGCAATGTCCTGTGACTCTTCTGTCCTTCTCTCTAGCCACATCACAGAGCTACAGGTCTGCCTTTAGACCATAATGTTTTTGCCCAGCTGGCATGAAAAACAGTGCGAGCGTATTGATGTGGTGCAAGGCTTCCACTGGAGTCCGTGTGGCCAGATTTAAAAGATGTTGGTCCAGAAGATCAATTAGAAGCCCTGAATAAATAATAGAAATACGTGTTCAGTCCACTCCTACAAAGGTAACATTATTAAAAAAAAAAAATTCATTTTCAATACAAAAAGTGATCAAAATGGATGCTGAGAAGGGCACAGAGTTCCTGTTACCTTGCGGGGTGGGTGGTCTGTGTTCAACACGAGGCACGTGTGGGGTGGCAGCCCTCTTGGGATACGGAAGGCCTGTGTGGCTGGACGACCACAGATGGAGAGGTGGTTCGATTCTGCATGCGTGACTGCTCTCCCTAGGCTGTATTTCTCCGATGCCTGAAAACCCACTTTGTGTGAGCCGTGCCACATTTGGACGTAGACCTTGCTCGATGATACCGGCCCCACGTCCCTCTGCTACTCCGTCCCGCTTCGGGCTGCCGTATATAAACCCGGGGAGCCCTGGAGAGGGTTTCTGCTGTCAGCAAGGGTTTTTTCGGGAAGCCCCAGGGCTCCTGAGTCAGCTCAGGAGCACTTCGCTCTTGCCAGTACTCCGTGCTGCTCCTTGCAATTATTAACCAGGGTTACGGTCGGGGTGCTGGGGCGTGGAGGGTTAGCGAGGCGGTGGCTGTTCTCCAGGGCCAAAGCCCATTAATTCACCTTTCAGTGCTTGTCCTGCAACCTCTGCTGATCTACAAGGGTTTTTAACCCTGCCGTGGCCTGGGGAGCAAGCCTGATGTGACGCGTGTCTGCCATGGTCAGGCTGGCTCGGGGCTTGACAGCACCTGGGGTCGTGTTGGGGGGTACCCAGAACTGAACTCCTCTGTTCTCCCCAAACCATGAGTGGGTTGGGATGAGCTGGACCCAGAGTATGAATGTCTACAGCTACTCTCTACTCCCCTTGGCCAAGGCTGGCTGCCTGGTGGCATGCTATGGCCTTCCCCTTCTCACTGCTCTTGGCTCTGCCCTTCTGCCATCTCCTTTTACTGCTCTTCCACCCCTTCCTCTGCTAGTCCTGCGTCTCTCCAGCCTCTTGCAGTTGCCGGTGCGGTGGGGATGCTGCCACCGGCTTTGCTTTGAGCTTGCGTCTCCTGCCTGTGCCAGGACGCCTTCAGGCACGCGTCCCGCTCCCACCTGACCTCGACGTCCGCGTTGAGCAGAAGGGCCGGTCTGGCTGGTGCCACAGAGGCGTTCTGCGTGCGACGCTCTCGCCGGGCAGAGCTCGCCCGCCAGCGCAGGGTCGTTCGGGTGTTCCCGGTGCAGGGCTGCCCCTTCTTCCCGCTGCTCCAGCGTCCGCTCGGTCTGCAGGCAGTGACTCGTACCTGCAAGGCGTGAGGAACTGCCGGGGCCAAAGGCGTCCGTGTGAGTTATCCAAGCGAGAGGGAGCTCCTGGCCATCGAGAGGGAGCTCCTGGCCATCGCAGCCGGCTGGCTCCTGCAGGAGACCATCCCGTTAACCCCAGCCTTCCCAGGAAAAAAACCTATTTGAACGCTGCACCTCCATGCAAAGCCATGCAAGCACCCTCTTGTTGCCATCGAGCAAGGAAGGAGCGATGCTGTGGAGGAAAAAAACAGAGGAAATATGCAAACGTGACAAAAATCGCCGTGCATTGCTGGAAATAAGCCTCCAAATGTGACGTCTTCTCTTCCGGTGATTTTGTGCGGGTGTTGCCAGCCAGGCTTGCGTCGGTGGTAGGGTCACTTGTGCTAGCTCTCCTCTAGGTTGAGTGACCCTGGCCCCTTCCCTGGCTCTGCTGCAAATGCACTTTTTAATGAAAGATTACTTTTTTCCTGAGGTTTTTGCAGTACTAGCCCGCTGTTAAACGGCACCTTTCCCTGTAGGTCTCGGAGTGCTTTGCAGAAGGGACCAGGATCCCTGCCGGAGGGGAGTGATGCTTTTTCCCGCTCCGTGGCCAAGGAGGTATCACCAGGGAGTATTTGCCATACTTACGTGCTTGCAAAAAGCCGTATCGATGCAGAGGGTTTACTCACTCAGAACAAACAGCCTTTAACCCGTCAGGATTTTTCTGAGACTAAATCCACTCCATCTACACCGAGTTTTTGAAGGGGAAAGGCTTAGCCCCGTGGGCACATACGGCAGATTAACCCTCTGGCTGAAAGGTGCTGTGTTCAGGTGCCTGGATTCAGACCCCAGCTGTGCTGCAGCAAGTCACTGACAAAAATCAGAGCTTGATATAAATACAATTAAGAATAAAAATGGTTATTTCACCTCTAGCCTAGTGGAGTTTTTAGCTCTTAGATGAGAACAGAGATACTACCGGATAAATGGAGATAAAGGCTGGAAAGGAACGTTTGCAAAAGACGTTCTTCAGCAGTTTTGTTTCAGCAAGTAACCGCTGTAAATGCTCAGTAATTTGCATTTTGGCTAAAGCAGCTGCTCTGGAAAGACATCCAGCTTTGCTCAGAAACATCTGGAGATGAACTAGCTATGACCTCCCACAGGAATTAGCTCCCCCGGTTAACTTGCAGCCAATCTGAGAAGAAATGATGTCTTGTTTTCTAATTTTCATCAGTGTGACTTCACCCTCCAGTCCTTGCGGATGTCGCCGATGCAGGATGCTACACAGTGCTGCTGGCTCTGGGCCATGCCGCTCCAAGTCCAAAGCAAAGCTGGGAGCTGGAAGGGGCTTTGGGAATGCAGCTCAGACCTGCTGTGGACCATGTGCTGCTGGCCCTGATGGCCTTTCAATGGGAATGTAATTTTGTAGCCCGTGACTTGAGGATTTTTTGTTCATAGAGGTGTTGGCTAAGAGGTGTGGAGCACTTATGTTCGGTGTAGAGAGAGATTTCACGGTTCACCTGCATCTTCCCTGGGTCCTGGAGAAAAGGTGTTTAAAGCTGTCCTTGCATCGGCAGTGTTTCCTCTGCTAAGCTGGACTTTAGTGTTGGTAGGTGGAAGGGCAACCCCAGAGCTGTTCCATGTCTGTCAATAGAAACACCCAAGGAGGCTGGAAAAAATGATTTAAGTAACATTTTTAGAAACAGCCTGTCTGCTCTGAACAGCCTGCCGTTGGGCTGCGGAGTTGTAGGTTGCCTCCGTAAGGCTGCACCTGGTTGGGGATTGGGCAACCACGTGCCTGGTTCCTGCTTCATCTCCTCCTTGGCCAGTACTATGCCTTTGCAATGCCACATCGAAGATATCTCCAGTTCAGTGAGAACGGAGCTGGAGAGCATGGGCCAGCAGACCCTGTCCTCTAAGGACAAAGTGTTTTGTCTGACCTGCAGGCAGGCAACTGCAGGATCCGCAAGCAAGGATGCAGGATCCGCAAGCAAGGAGCCCTTTGCTCCTGGCCGGGGTGCAGCCCTGCACTAACGCCCGCAAGCCTGTGCCAGCTAGCCATGGAACAGGAGCCTCCGAGCTGGAAGGGAAGAAGAGGAAGCGGTTTGTGGGGGAGGAAGGAAGAACCTTTCAGCAAGAACTTGGTCCTGGCCAAGGCGAGCGCTTTCAACCTTTCTCCTCGCTGCGATACTTGGAGTGTGATCGTTACCAGCTGGGAGGAGCTGGAACGCCCGGACGATGCTGGAGGTGAAAAGGGGGAGTCCACAACACCCCTGAGTCATAAGTCTGGCTCGATCATCCAGCAAAATAGTTTCCTGTTTAACTCCTCCCTGGATGGACCGAGGTTGGGCTCAGACCCCTGTTTCCAAAAATTCAGCTCTGCTCAGAGTTGTGAGTGCGGATTCCCCTCCCTGCTCCCACACAAACACATGCACGTGCCAATGGAGGGTTGTAATTCAGACCTGAAAACGCCCAGTTCTTGTGCTCCTGGAGCTTCCTAGCTTGGGGCAAGAAGGCAAAGAGTAATTAGGCAGCCCTTGAGCATTTTAATGTGGCAGCTCTGAACATCAGCCCGGTAAGCATGAAATGTTGCAAATTAGAGGGAGTAATGAATTTTAACACTGCCCTGAGAACATTCCTCCCGCCCCTTCCTTTTAATTATTTTGGATTTTTTTAATTTGTTTTTTTAAATTATCCTGAACAATATCCCTTCTCGTTCTGCTCGGCATTTCTTTTGCAACTCAAATCCATCTCCGCCCTCTCATGTGAGAGCAGCCCCACAGTGAGGACAGAGGCTGTCGAGGTGACAGTCACCGTGGGGTGGGATAGCAGGGCAAGGAGTTGTCCCTTTACCCCCCCAAGCAAATTTGGGCAGCAGAAAGGCTAGAGCTCCTTGGCCAAGAAGACCACGGTCCTCTTCTCATAGGGACGGACATTGCCCAGCGTGTCTCGTGGAAGTCGGCGTTGCAAGGGTTGTTGGAAAACACAGCTCCAAGCTGTTGTCGCAGAGCTGCCCGGGGAGGAAATTTTGTGAATGAGCAGCCAAGGGCCAGCCCTCGGCCACGGGTCCGGCATCTCCTGCGTCAAACCCGTCACTCCTGCCTGAACTCCAGCGCGGCTTTTAGGGAGGCACCAGACCTCCCTCCCCTCCTCTCCAGGCTCTCTTCCTAAATCTCGCCGGTTCTTTCCGCACAACCTCCCGCGGAAATGTCCGTTCCCATCTGCCAGCCCAGCGCGCGCAGCCCTGCGGGCAGTTCATCTTGTGTCTGCTCGCAGCAGCATCCTTCCCTCCCGGGCTGCCGCTCCCTGCGGACGGCAGCTGCCGACCCCCTTTCGCAGTGCTGCTGCTTTGCCCGTGCCTCTCGGTAGCAGGGAGTGCTGTCACTGCCAAAGTCCTGCCCGACGGTGGCTCGAGAGGAGCTCCTGCATTGCCGACGTGTCCTCACGACCTCCCTGGGGACACCTCCCCTGTCCTTCACCCCCTTCCTCTGCCGGGGGTCCGGCGGCTAGCTCATTCCCTGGCCCTCTTAGCGGGTGACTGCTGGGTGCCTTCCCCGCCTGCTCAGTGCGGCCGTCTGCTTTTCTACAGGGAGTAAATCTGGTGTATCACACAGGATTTGATATTAGGCCATTTATTTTTAAGGCTTTTCTGAGGGAAGGGGCCCCTCTGTAGCATCTGGGAGTTGGTCCTGATACCAAGGAGAAAATCCCGTGAGCGTCGCTACAAGCCCTTTGTACCACCACCTCTCAGTGCGTTGCTGAGCTGCCTGTAAAAGCTCTTGTGTGAATTAACACTTCTTTAACTGGCCCCACAAGGCAGCAAGGTCCTAGCCTTGGTTTCCAGATAGAGCAGGTCGTGCAGCACAGCGAGCAAAGCTGCTTCCCCTGTCTTTGGCCTGAAAGCTAAGCATTTATAAACTATAAAATCTCAAATCCACAATCCTGGAGGTCCATCGCTGAATGCTCACTATGTCCTCGCTCCGCGTCGGGGACACGGGAGTAGAGAGACGTTGGGTTGGCTGGGTTGTTGGTCATCCAGTGCCAACGCTGTCCTCGTGGGAGATGCATCTACCCGTTGCCCCAGGCCATCCCGCGCTGTTCTTGCAGGGTGATGCCTCTCTTGCAGCTCAGATCGCGTTTAATTAAAGGCCTAATTTCCCCTTTGCGCAGTTATTTGCAGCCGCTGCAGCTCAGACCGTGGGGCTGGGACACGCCGGGCGATTTGGCAAAAGCTGGCTGGCACAAAGCACCCCACAAGCTGGATCCTCGGCAGCGGAGACCTGCGGAGCAGCCAATAAGGGGGTTATTTTGGGTTCAGTTAAGCTCTGAGTGATGAGCACTTGTGCTGCTAATCAGGCTGATAAATACTGTCAATTAAAAGCTATGCTTTGCCCTTCTGCTTTGCAGAAGTGGAATGTTTTCATCTCTCCCAGATGAGAGGGGGCTGGCTGGGTGGGTGATGCTCCCAAAGGCTGCTCTGATCAGCACGGGCATTGGTTTAGCTCTCAAACACCTACTTCCCCTCAGCTAATCCCAGCGATTCATTAACAAGGGGTGTGACACCGCTCCTAAATTGATACCTAACGGTAAGTGGTCCTATAATCCCTGGGATTTTGGATGTTTACAGATTAGCTGCTTCCATTTAGCCTTTATTGCAACTTCCTTGTCCCACCACACGTGTTGATCCCACAAGAAGCGTATGGTTTCTATATGCCTCACCGGGGGCAATGAGTTAGGTCAGCTTGCTGGATGCGTCTGCCCGCTGGATGGGGCACCCTTCATTTTACTGCGGCAACATGGTGTTGGAGACCACAGTTGGGATTATGTGGCACACAAACCCCCATTTCTTTAGGAAACCAGACCAGGGTCACTAATGGTCAACATTTTGAAAAGGACGTCCCATTTGGGGAGAGAGAGAAGGATTGTACATGGCTGTTATAAATACAGAGAAACTTTAGGGAAGAGGCTTTGGAAGAGGTTCCTTGCGCTTGCTGTGGGGACGAGGTGACTTGACCTGCGGGGTGGAGGGGTGAGGACCGGAGCAAAAGGGTTGCTACCCAGTGACCAAACGGCAGGGGTGATGGAGCGGTGATGGAGAGGTGCTGTGCTCTCTCTGGGGAGTATTTGGGCAACGGTTTCCTCCTGTCTTCTGGATTGCTAAACTCATGTCTCTGCCTTGGAACCTAGACGCTTGTCAAGACAGAATAATTAATCCAGAAACACGGGGAGCTCTGCCAGGAGGCCTTTTTTTTAATTAAAAACAGATCTGATGAAAAAGTCTACTGAGAAACTGGCGTCTCCAATGAAATTGTGAAATATATGTCCGTGATTTGAGGCCGCACGGTGCGTGCGGGTGCGCTGGGTAGGGCTCAGCCCCTATAGAACCTCTTGCTTGCACGGGGTGTCTTCTCCTCCTTTGCCTCTGAGGGCTGTGCTTTTCCCAAAGGGGTTGTGAATTCACTAAGAGGCAGGACACCAGTTATCGTCTCCTACTGTGCCAGTTTTGGTGATGTTCGGCCAGGTCTGGGGGAAATGGGGAGTCCCGTGTCCAGGGCATCAGCGAGGTACACTTGGGCTTAGAGGAGTCATCCATCTCCCCTCGTTTGGATGGAGGATTTCCCCTGCCTGTTTAAACGGGTGATTGAGCATGCCAATACCTCTGGAGTCTAGCTATGTAGGTCAGCCAGATCTGGGGAAAGGCAGAGGCAGAGGCTGGGTGGTTGTCTCCTGCCACGACGTCTTGGTCCTGCCGTTCAGATGCTGCAGAAGAGGGTTGAGTGTCCCTGGCCAGACCCTGCCCCAGCTCACTCCCGTTCCGCCTGTCCTCCCAGGGCCGGTGGGGAAGGATGTTTTCCTCAGTGAAGCCGTACGAGAACCAGCGCTACGCCTCCCTGAAGAAGGAGTGTCAGCGGCGGAAGCAGCTCTTTGAGGACCCACTTTTTCCTGCCAACGACGACTCGCTCTTCTACAAATCAAGGATCCAGGGCATCCAGTGGAAGCGGCCAAAAGTAAGTGCGCCCATCTCCTTGCACCTTGACACTGCTTTACACCACCTCTGCTCTCGGGCATCCCCGAAAATGCACAGCGCATCCTTCACCGAGGGTGCCAAGCCCCAGCAGACATCTCCCCTCCCCAGAAGGGTTTATTTGCCCGGGCTCGGCATCGTGAGCCTCTGGGATGCTGAGGTCAGGTCTGCACCCAGGTCCAGGCTGTTCTGCCCCCAGTGAGGCCCAGGAGCGAGGGAGGCTTCTCGGTGACTCAGTTCCCATGCGTAAAGCAGAGAGATGGGTTGCAGCCAGGCTGGTGTTGGGAACTCTTGTTAAGTGTGGTGGGTCCAGCAGGGCAAAGGGTTGTCTCTGAATACCCTTGGTGGTCCCTTTGGAAAGGGAAAAGAAGATAAGCTTTGGGAAGGTGAGGTGATTGTGGGGTCCGTGGGAGGTAGGTGGTCTAACCCATCCTTCCTCTCCCGTGCAAAACCGATGTGCTCTGCGTGTCCCCTGCAGAAAGCACTCCGCCTGTCCTCCACGCTGCTGTGTCTGGCGTGGAGGCAGGTTTTGGGAGGCTGTGGGTAACGTTGCCTGTTCCCAGGGCTGCCTGTCCTCCTTCTGCTGTCCTCAGTGCCTACCCAAAAGATGCACATCAGGGCCTGAGGGCCCTATGTCTTTGGGAATTTGTATGCCCTCATACGGCCATCTGCTTGGGGTTGGCCATGAGGCCACTTCTCTGACTGCCGTGAAATAGAAGGAGCCCCAGGGAGCAACGAAAACTGGTTGGGGAGAGGCAATATCACGCTCTCTGGGTCTCCGTCCTTGCCCGCGGGGAGGAGCAGCACTCGCTGCCCAGCCCCTGCTGTTTCGCACGCAGCTTGGTGACGTTTCGGCGCGGCCGGGTCGCCTGAGCTGCCGTTGTCCTCCTCGCCCCGGCCAGCGGCCCAGAAGATCAGCTGGCCTTTCGTGAGACAGCGCTGCCTCTGTCTGGGTGAGGGCGGGCCGGGCGCTGGACAAAAAGGCTTTGTGTGAAGGGAGGGATGGAGCCCAACGGACTCTTTCTGTGCGGCAGGAGGGGCTGAGCCCCCCAGCATCCCGCCGAGCTGCTCGTGGGAGGAGGTGTGACTTCCCTCCTGCCTCGGAGATGGGGTTTGTGCAAGGCTCTGCCTGCGTTTTGGCTCAGTCCCCTTCTCCGCTGGAGCAGAAGGATGCTCTGTGCACGGCTGCCTCCTGAAGGCAGGGCTCCCGACATGAAAACCCTTGCACGTCCCACATGCGGGTGATGCCCAAGACTTTCTAAACAAGCTTTCTTCAGGACTAAAGCACCTGGTGGCTCCCTTCTGGCTTCTGCACCTGGATCTCATTCATCTGGAAACCAGAGGGTTGGATACAGTTGTAGAGGGGCAAAGTTTGCTCGTCTTCTGCTGAGCATCTGTGTCTCAGAGCTTGTTGCACGGGTCAGGAATGACTCTGGTTATTCAGACTCTATCACGCATAGACTTGTCGGTGCTTCTTTTCAGGGAGGAGGGAGACCTTTTCTGAACGGGTGACCCACCCCTTCTCCATCTGCTTTTCTGGCTTTCAGCTCGCTTGCAGCCCTTGCTGTTCAGGCACGTAGCATCATCGCTTGCTGAGGAAGACAGGAAGACATCTCATGCTTAGGCGGCCAGCAAGGCATCATTCTGTTGCTGCCTTGCTCCAGAGAGCATGAGGTCTTTCTGAGGAAGGTTTCTGGACCTTCTGGTCTTCACCTGCCTGGTGGCATGCTCAGCTAGGTCCAGGCCCATCCCTGCTGAAGCATAGGGTGAATTCAAGCTCTTTCCAACCAGCCGGCTCTGCAGTTTGAACAGAGGCTCCTTCTGGCGTGGGCTGGCAGTGGGAATGGATGCTGGAAGTGGGTCCCACGCGTAAGCAAGGTCCTGCGTGCTTAACTGGAGGTGGACCTTATCCCTCCTTTGCTGCTTCTGCACCAAATGAAAGGGACTTTTCCAGCAGTTTGGGCACCAGAAGTCTGTGGCGAACAATAGCAGTCTCCTTGACGCTGCTGTAGGACCATCTGATCAGACCCGTCTAGCTGCCCTGACCACAAAATTGCCATACAAAAAGAATCTGAGTTCACTTGTGCCCTAGTTACTGCTGAAGTTTCCAGAGGCCTCTTTCTGTAAAGGACTTCTCCAGGTTCTTTCCTTTCAGTTGTCCATTTTGGCAAAAATGACTGAATTTCATGGAGGAAGAACTGCTTTGTGCCATCCAGCCAATGCAAAGTGACAGTTTTAGTTGCTGGACCCAGCTCTGCCTGAGTTCATACCGGGTCTTCCAAGGGAGAGACCCCAGCAAAAGGTCCCAGCATCTTCTGCAAGAAAGCAAACGCCGTGCATCTGGGTGTTAGGGGTCCTGGTACACATCTCACCACTTTTCTGTCTGAGGGAGAGCTGGGAGAGGGTGTAAGAAACTGCAGGCATGCAGTTATGAAGTCCCAAGTTGCTCTGAGCCAATTTTACACCCGCTGCAGCCGGTCTTGCTGTGTGTCCACCCCACGGTCTGCTGCAGAATTAACCATGCTCTTTCCTACATCTGTAAACTGCTCGGTCTGGTCTCTGCGCGGGACGTAGCGGCGACGCTCGGAGGTTGGGGAGGAAGAGCTGGAAGCAACTGTTTGAGGTTGCATGGGAGAAACTGGGTAGCATCTTCACAGAGAAACATCGTCGGCTTCTCCAATTTAATGCAGTGTTCAGTAGGGTCCAAAATGTCCATGAAGTTCAAATCAATTGCTCTGCTTGTGTGGTAATTGCACAGTATGGTTATTAAGCCACACTAAGTCCCTACCGCATCCTTTTTCTATTACAAGCAGCAAATCGTTCCTTAGGCAATCACATTTTATTCTTGTTTAGAAAAAACAGAGTGAAACTCCCAGCTTTTGGCCGGTGCTGTTTTGGGGAGTTCCTGACCCAGAAATGGGGTCTGGCAGTCCCGGCGACGCTGTCTGCAGGGAGGGGGTGGTGTGTACGCACCTCTGTTATCTCTCAGGGCCATGGCTGTGGATTGTTTTGGAGAGTTTCAGCTGAAAGCGCATGATAAGCTGCAAGAGCTCATCATGTCTCAAGCCTTGCTGTGAGAGCAGAGTGGGTGGAGAGTGGAAATATAAGGCATCAGCTACCAAAAACAGCTTTGCTTTCTCAGAAGGGGTGTCACTTACGCAGAGAAGTGATACACCGGAGCTGACTTTTTCAGGCAAAGCCCTCCTGTGTGAAAAGCAACTGCAGTGACTTCCCTGGGGCGGTGGGAATGAGCGGAGCAGAGGCAGGACCTCGTCCCCGTCTATGCACGTGGCGCTGGTACAGACCTCAGCAGCCCATCCCTCCCGTGTGCATCCCTTCCTCCCCGGCCAGGACCTGCCCTCAGCCTTTCCGCTCCCCCACGCGCTCCCTTTTGCTTTGGGAAGAAAAAAAAAACCAACAAAACAACAATCTCTGCACTGCTCTCCCGCTTGCTTTGGGGTTTTTTGGGGGGGGGGGGGGGAAGAGGAGGCTGAAGGGCTTTGCTGGAACAGCTCATGACAAACCCTTCCCAGCTCGGGCTATTTTGCTTCAACTGCCTCCTGCATCTGGCATTGCAGCGTTTCCTGGAACGGGCTCAGCCTTATTCTTTCCAAGGGGGGGT
>NW_010538725.1:0-725 GCF_000687285.1 Phaethon lepturus
GAAAATCATGATAGACGAGATGCCTGGTGACAAAATGCTTTTGTTCCTGTTTCCATCAGTGCATAAGGGCGCCGACCTGCTTTAGCATTCTTTAAAGGTCTCTTTACCAAGGAAAATTGAAGACGGTCTCATTATAGAAGAGTGTGTTCAGAATACTATGAGGCATTTATGAATTCAAAGGTGATTGTTGAATCGCAGACATTTCAATTACGCATCCTGAAGTAAAAAAAAAATATATATATATTTGTGGTGATGTGTTCTGTAATCCATAAAGCTGATTTGTGCCTGAGCTCCAGAGCTGGCCGGGGAATGGGTTCGTCCACGGGGCTCGAGTCTTAAACAAAGATTTGTATTCTTCGCCTTGCAAAACTTTCTGCTGCAGGGGCAGCCTGAAGTTCCTATAAAGGCGATTGTTTGGGAAACATCAGCCATCCTCAAGTATTTTGCTGGAAAATCTGGCGTTGTGAACGCGGGACGGTATTTTTAGAAAAGAGCTTTTTATTTTTGGACGCGTTTGGGAAACCCACCTGTTAGTCATTAGTGGGGAGCGGGGACAGAGGTTTGCTTCCATCATTGGCAAAGCCGGGCGCATCTGGGGGCTGCGGGTGGTTACCCGCTTGGTCAGACTCTCCGGGTCATGGATGACCAAAGTATCTGTCCCTTTAAAAGTCATAACCAAGTAGTCCTAAAACCGGCTAGAATCGAAGAGGGTTTAGTGGGAGCGG